>NC_134081.1:130118121-130336781 GCF_000715075.1 Nicotiana tabacum | reverse complement strand
ACCTAAGGAACGATAGTCACCGCCACGCCATGATTGTTCCTCGTTGTTTTTCTTTTTGCGACAAAAAAACTAGAATTCCGCCCGATTCCCATATTTTCGTGTGCTCTAGCCCACGCCTTTCCTAGTGGGCCCGGGTCCCCCGAAACCGGATTGCCTAAAAATTTCCAGGCCATCAAATACGACCTAAGGAACCATAGTCACTGCCCCGCCATGGTCGTTCCTCGTTGTTTTGCGTTTTACGGCCAAAAACCTAGAATTCCGCCTGATTCCCATATTTTTGTGTGTTATAGCCCACGCCTTCCGAAGGGGTCCGAGCTCCCGGACCCCAATCTTCTAAAATTATTTCGGGCCATCAAATACGACCTAAGAAACCATAGTCATCGCCCCGCCATGGCCATTCCTCGTTGTTTTGCGTTTTACGGACAAAAACTAGAATTTCGCCTGATTCCCATATTTTCGTGTGCTATAATAGCCCACTCCTTCCGTGTGGGTCCGGACCCCGATCGCCTAAAATTTATTTGGGCCATCAAATATTACCTAAGGAACCATAGTCACCGCCACGCCATGATTGTTCCTCGTTGTTTTTCTTTTTACGACAAAAAAACTAGAATTTCGCCCGATTCCCATATTTTTGTGTGCCCTAGCCCACGCCTTTCCTAGTGGGCCCGGGTCCCCCGAAACCGGATTGCCTAAAAATTTTCCAGGCCATCAAATACGACCTAAGGAACCATAGTCACCGCCCCGCCATGGTCGTTCCTCGTTGTTTTGCGTTTTACGGCCAAAAAACTAGAATTCCTCCTAATTCCCATATATTCGTATGTTACAGCCCACGCCTTCCGAGTGGGTCCGGACCCCGATCGCCTAAAAATTTTCCGGGATATCAAATACGAACTAAGGAGCCATATTCATCACCCCGCCATGACCGTTCCTCGTAGTTTTGCTTTATACGGCCAAAAACTAGAATTTCACCGGATTGCCATATTTTCGTGTGCTATAGCCCACACCTTCCAAGTGGGTCCAGGCCCCCGAACCCCGATCACCTAAAATTTTTCTGAGCCATCAAATACAACCTAAGGAACCATAGCCCCTGCCTTGCCATGGCCGTTCCTCGTTGTTTTGCGTTTTACCACCAAAACACTAGAATTCCGCCTGATTCCCATATATTCGTGTGTTGTAGCCCACGCCTTCCGAGTGGGTCGGTGCCCCCAGACCTCGATCGGTTAAAATTATTATAGGCCATCAAATACGACCTAAGAAATTATAGGCCATTCCTCATTGTTTTGCGTTTTACGGACAAAAAACTAGTATTTCTCCCGATTCCCATATTTTTGTGTGCTATAGCCCACTCCTTCTGAGTGGGTCCGGGACCCCAGACCCCAATCGTCTAAAATTATTATGGGCCATAAATACGACCTAAGGAACCATAGTCACCGCCCCACCATGGCCGTTCCTCGTTGTTTTGTGTTTTACGGCAAAAAAACTAGAATTCTACCCGATTCCCATATATTCGTGTGCTATAGCCCACGCCTTCCGAGTGGGTCCGGGCCTCCCGGAACCCGAACGCCTAAAATTAATCCGGGCTATTAAATACGACCTAAGGAACCATAGCCACCGCCCCGCCATTGCCGTTCCTTGTTGTTTTGCATTTTACGGCCAAAAAACTAGAATTCCGCCCGATTCCCTTATATTCGTGTGCGCCCATGCTTTCCAAATGGGTCCGGGCCCCTGGACCCCGATCGCCTAAAATTTTTTCGGGCTATCAAATAAGACCTAAGGAACTATAGTCAATGCCCAGCCATGACCGTTCCTCGTGTTTTTTTTATACGGCAAAAAAACTAGAATTTCGCGCGATTGCCATATTTTCGTGAGCTATAGCCCATGCCTTTCGAGTGGGTCCGGACCCCGATTGCCTAAAATTATTACGGGCCATCAAATACGACATAAGAAACCATAGTTACAGCCCCGCCATGACCGTTCCTCGTTGTTTTGCTTTTTACGAACAAAAAACTAGAATTGCGCCCGATTCCCATATTTTCGTGTGCTCTAGCCTCGAGTGGGCCAGGGTCCCCCGAAATCGAATTGCCTAAAATTTTACCGAGCCATCAATTACGACCTAAGGAACCATAGTCACCGCCCCGCCATGGCCATTCCTCGTTGTTTTGCGTTTTACGGCCAAAAACCTAGAATTCCGCCTGATTCCCATATTTTTGTGTGTTATAGCCCACACCTTCCGAAGGGGTCCGAGCCCCCGGACCCCAATCTCCTAAAATTATTTCGGGCCATCAAATACGACCTAAGAAACCATAGTCATCGCCCCGCCATGGCCATTCCTCGTTGTTTTGCGTTTTACGGACAAAAACTAGAATTTCGCCTGATTCCCATATTTTCGTGTGCTATAATAGCCCACTCCTTCCGTGTGGGTCCGGACCCCGATCGCCTAAAATTTATTTGGGCCATCAAATATTACCTAAGGAACCATAGTCACCGTCACACCATGATTGTTCCTCGTTGTTTTTCTTTTTACGACAAAAAAACTAGAATTTCGCCCGATTCCCATATTTTCGTGTGCTCTAGCCCACGCCTTTCCTAGTGGGCCCGGGTCCCCCGAAACCGGATTGCCTAAAAATTTTCCAGGCCTTCAAATACGACCTAAGGAACCATAGTCACCGCCCCGCCATGGGCGTTCCTCGTTGTTTTGCGTTTTACGGCCAAAAAACTAGAATTCCTCCTGATTCCCATATATTCGTATGTTACAGCCCACGCCTTCCGAGTGGGTCCGGACCCCGATCGCCTAAAAATTTTCCAGGATATCAAATACGAACTAAGGAACCATATTCATCACCCCGCCATGACCGTTCCTCGTAGTTTTGCTTTATACGGCCAAAAACTAGAATTTCACCGGATTGCCATATTTTCGTGTGCTATAGCCCACACCTTCCAAGTGGGTCCAGGCCCCCGAACCCCGATCACCTAAAATTTTTCTGAGCCATCAAATACAACCTAAGGAACCATAGCCCCTGCCTTGCCATGGCCGTTCCTCGTTGTTTTGCGTTTTACCACCAAAACACTAGAATTCCTCCTGATTCCCATATATTCGTGTGTTATAGCCCACGCCTTCCGAGTGGGTCGGTGCCCCCAGACCTCGATCGGTTAAAATTATTATAGGCCATCAAATACGACCTAAGAAACTATAGTCACCGCACCGCCATGGCCGTTCCTCATTGTTTTGCGTTTTACGGACAAAAAACTAGTATTTCTCCCGATTCTTATATTTTTGTATGCTATAGCCCACTCCTTCCGAGTGGGTCCGGGACCCTGGACCCCGATAGCCTAAAATTATTTCGGGCCATCAAATACGACCTAAGGAACCATAGACACCACCCTGGCATGGCCATTCCTCATTGTTTTGCGTTTTACGGACAAAAAACTAGTATTTCTCCCGATTCCCATATTTTTGTGTGCTATAGCCCACTCCTTCTGAGTGGGTCCGGGACCCCAGACCCCAATCGTCTAAAATTATTATGGGCCATAAATACGACCTAAGGAACCATAGTCACCGCCCCACCATGGCCGTTCCTCGTTGTTTTGTGTTTTACGGCAAAAAAACTAGAATTCTACCCGATTCCCATATATTCGTGTGCTATAGCCCACGCCTTCCGAGTGGGTCCGGGCCTCCCGGAACCCGAACGCCTAAAATTAATCCGGGCTATTAAATACGACCTAAGGAACCATAGCCACCGCCCCGCCATTGCCGTTCCTTGTTGTTTTGCATTTTACGGCCAAAAAACTAGAATTCCGCCCGATTCCCTTATATTCGTGTGCGCCCATGCTTTCCAAATGGGTCCGGGCCCCTGGACCCCGATCGCCTAAAATTTTTTCGGGCTATCAAATAAGACCTAAGGAACTATAGTCAACGCCCAGCCATGATCATTCCTCGTGTTTTTGTTTTTTACGGCAAAAAAACTAGAATTTCGCGCGATTGCCATATTTTCGTGAGCTATAGCCCATGCCTTTCGAGTGGGTCCGGACCCCGATTGCCTAAAATTATTACGGGCCATCAAATACGACCTAAGAAACCATAGTTACAGCCCCGCCATGACCGTTCCTCGTTGTTTTGCTTTTTACCAACAAAAAACTAGAATTGCTCCCGATTCCCATATTTTCGTGTGCTCTAGCCTCGAGTGGGCCAGGGTCCCCCGAAATCGAATTGCCTAAAATTTTACCGAGCCATCAATTACGACCTAAGGAACCATAGTCACCGCTCCGCCATGGCCATTCCTCGTTGTTTTGCGTTTTATGGCCAAAAAACTAGAATTCCACCCGATTCCCATATATTCGTGTGCTATAGCCCATGCTTTCTGAGTGGGTCCGGGCTACCCGGACCCCGATTGCCTAAATTTTTTTCGGGCTATCAAATACGACCTAAGGAACCATAGTCACCGCCCCGCCACGGGCGTTTCTCGTTGTTATGCGTTTTACGGCCAAAAAACTAGAATTCCGCCCGATTCCTATATATTGGTGTGTTGTGGCACACGCCTTCCGAGTTGGTCCGGGCCCCCCGGACCCCGATTGCCTAAAATGTTTTTGGGCTATCAAATACGAACTAAGGAACAATAGCCACCGCCTCGCCATGAACGTTCCTCGTTGTTTTGCTTTTCACGGCCAAAAAACTAGAATTTCTCCCGATTACCATATTTTCGTGTGCTATAGCGCACGCCTTCCAAGTGGGTCCGGGCCTCGGGAACCCGATCGCCTAAAATTTTTCCGAGCCTTCAAATACAAGTTAAGGAACCATAGTCACCGCCCTGCCAAGGCCATTCCTTGTTGTTTTGCGTTTTACGACAAAAAAACTAGAATTTCGCCCGATTCCCATATATTCGTGTGTTGAAGCCCACACCTTCCAAGTGGGTCTGGGCCCCCCGGACCCCGCTCGCCTAAAATTTTTCCGTGTAGAATTTTTGCCCGATTCCAATATTTTCGTGTTCTATAGCCCACGCCTTCCGAGTGGGTCCACGCCCCCAGACCCCAATCGCCTATAATTATTAAGGGCCATCAAATACGACCTAAGAAACCATAGTCACCGCACCACCATGGCCATTCCTCATTGTTTTGCGTTTTACGGACAAAAAACTAGTATTTCTCCCGATTCCCATATTTTTGTGTGCTATAGCCCACTCCTTCTG
Organism: Nicotiana tabacum; assembly: GCF_000715075.1. NCBI lineage: Eukaryota > Viridiplantae > Streptophyta > Magnoliopsida > Solanales > Solanaceae > Nicotiana > Nicotiana tabacum. The sequence continues at coordinate 130,331,598 of NC_134081.1, read as the reverse complement.
AGTGGGTCCGGGACCCCAGACCCCAATCGTCTAAAATTATTATGGGCCATAAATATGACCTAAGGAACCATAGTCACCGCCCCGCCATGGCCGTTCCTCGTTGTTTTGTGTTTTACGGCAAAAAAACTAGAATTCTACCCGATTCCCATATATTCGTGTGCTATAGCCCACGCCTTCCGAGTGGGTCCGGGCCTCCCGGAACCCGAACGCCTAAAATTAATCCGGGCTATTAAATACGACCTAAGGAACCATAGCCACCGCCCCGCCATGGCCGTTCCTTGTTGTTTTGCATTTTACGGCCAAAAAACTAGAATTCCGCCCGATTCCCTTATATTCGTGTGCGCCCACGCTTTCCAAATGGGTCCGGGCCCCTGGACCCCGATCGCCTAAAATTTTTTCGGGCTATCAAATAAGACCTAAGGAACTATAGTCAATGCCCAGCCATGACCGTTCCTCGTGTTTTTGTTTTTTACGGCAAAAAAACTAGAATTTCGCGCGATTGCCATATTTTCGTGAGCTATAGCCCATGCCTTTCGAGTGGGTCCGGACCCCGATCGCCCTAAGGAACCATAGTCACCGCCCCGCCACGGGCATTCCGCGTTGTTTTGCATTTTACGGCCAAAAAACTAGAATTCCGCCCGTTTCCCATATATTGGTGTGTTATGGCCCACGCCTTCCGAGTGGGTCCGGGCTCCCGGACCCCGATCGCCTAAAAAGTTTTCGGGCTATCAAATGAGAACTAAGGAACAATAGCCACCGCCTCGCCATGACCGTTCCTCGTTGTTTTGCTTTTCACGGCCAAAATACTAGAATTTCGCCCGATTACCATATTTTCGTCTGCTATAGCCCACGCCTTCCAAGTGGGTCCGGCATCCCGGAACCTGATCGCCTAAAATTTTTTCGAGCCTTCAAATACAACCTAAGGAACCATAGTCACCGCCCTGCCATGGCCGTTCCTTATTGTTTTGCGTTTTACGATTAAAATACTAGAATTTCGCCCGATCTCCTAAAATATTTCCGGGCTATCAAATACGAACTAAGGAACAATAGCCACCGCCCTGCCTTGGCCGTTCCTTGTTGTTTTGCATTTTACGACCAAAAAAGTAAAATTTTGTCCGATTCCCATATTTCCGTGTGCTAGCCCACGCCTTCCGATTGGGTCCGCGCCCCCAGACCCCAATCGCCTCAAATTATTATAGGCCATCACATACGACCTAAGAAACCATAGTCACCGCACCGCCTTGGCCGTTCCTCATTGTTTTCCATTTTACGGACAAAAAACTAGTATTTCTCCCGATTATCATATTTTTGTGTGCTATAGCCCACTCCTTCCGAGTGGGTCCGGGACCCCGGACCCTGATCGCCTAAAATTATTTGGGCCATCAAATACGACCTAAGGAAAAATAGTCACCGCCCCGCCATGGCCGTTCCTCGTTGTTTTTTGTTTTACGGCCAAAAAACTAGAATTCCGCCTGATTCCCATATATTCGTGTGTTGTAGAACACGCCTTCCGAGTGGGTCCGGGCCCCCGGACCCCGATCGCCTAAAATTATTCCGAGCCATCAAATACGACCTAAGGAACCATAGACACCGCCCCGGCATGGCCGTTCTTCATTATTTTTTATTTTAAGAACAAAAAACTAGAATTCCTCCCGATTCCCAAATATTCGTGTGCTATAGCCCACGCCTTCCGAGTGGGTCCGGGCCCTCGGACCCCGATTGCCTAAAATTATTCTGGGCCATCAAATTCGACCTAAGGAACCATAGTCACCACCCCGCCATGACCATTCCTCGTTGTTTTGCTTTTTACGACCAAAAAACAAGAATTGCGCCCGATTCCCATATTTTTGTGTGCTCTAGCCCACGCCTTTCGAGTGGGCCCGGGTCCCCCGAAACTGAATTGCCTAAAATTATTCCGGGCCATCAAATATGACCTAAGGAACCATAGTCACCGCCCCGCCATGGCCGTTCCTCGTTCTTTTGCGTTTTACGGCCAAAAACTAGAATTCCACCCGATTCACATATATTCGTGTGTTATAGCCCACGCCTTCCGAGTGGGTCCGGGCCCCCCAGACCCCGATCGCCTAAAACTTTTCCGGGCTATCAAATACGACCTAAGGAACCATAGTCACCACCCCGCCACGGCCGTTCCTCGTTGTTTTGCGTTTTACGGCCAAAAAATTAGAATTCTGCCCGATTCCCATATATTCGTGTGTTGTAGCCCACGCATTCCGAGGGGGTCCGGGCCCCCAAGACCTCGATCGCCTAAACTTTTTTCGGGCTATCAAATACGAACTAAGGAACAATAGCGACTGCCCCGCCATGAACGTTCCTCGTTGCTTTGCTTTATATGGCCAAAATACCAGAATTTTACCTGATTACCATATTTTCGTGTGCTATAGCCCACGCCTTCCAAGTGGGTCCGGGATCCCAAAACCCGATCGCCTAAAATTTTTCCGAGCCTTCAAATACAACCTAAGGAACCATAGTCACCGCCCTGTCTTGGCCGTTCCTCATTGTTTTGCGTTTTACGGCCAAAAAACTAGAATTTCGCCCGATTCCCATATATTGGTGTGTTGTAGCCCACGCCTTACGAGTGGGTCCGGGCCCCCGGACCCCGATCCCCTAAAAGGTTTTCGGACAATGAAATACGAACTAAGGAACAATAGCCACCTCCTCGCCATGACCGTTCCTCATTGTTTTACCTTTTACGACCAAAAACCTAGAATTGCGCCCGATTCCCATATTTTCGTGTGCTCTAGCCCACGCCTTTTGAGTGGGCCTGGGTCCCCCGAATCCGAATTGCCTAAAATTATTCCGGGCCATCAAATACGACCTAAGGAACAATAGTTACTGCCCCGCCATGGCCGTTCCTCGTTGTTTTGCGTTTTACGGCCAAAAAACTAGAATTCCATCCAATTCCCATATATTCGTGTGCTATAGCCCACGCCTTCCAAGTGGTTCCGGGACCCCGGAGCTCGATCGCCTAAAAATTTTCCGAGCCATCAAATACAACCTAAGGAACCATAGTCACTGCCATCCCATGGCCGTTCCTCATTATTTTGCGTTTTACGACAAAAAAACTAGAATTTCGCCCGATTCCCATATTTTCGTGTGCTCTAGCCCACGCCTTTTGAGTGGGCCCAGGTCCCCCGAAACCGAATTGCCTAAAATTATTCCGGGCCATCAAATACGACCTAAGGAACAATAGTCACTGCCCCGCCATGGCCGTTCCTCGTTCTTTTGCGTTTTACGGCCAAAAAACTAGAATTCCATCCAATTCCAATATATTCGTGTGCTATAGCCCACGCCTTCCAAGTGGGTCCGGGACCCCAGACCCCGATCGCCTAAAAATTTTCCGAGCCATCAAATACAACCTAAGGAACCATAGTCACCGCCATCCCATGGCCGTTCCTCATTATTTTGCGTTTTACGACAAAAAAACTAGAATTTCGCCCGATTTCCATATATTGGTGTGTTGTAGCCCACACATTCCGAGTGAGTCCTGGCCCCCCAGACCCCGATCGCCTAAAATTTTTCCGGTTTATCAAATACGAACTAAGGAACAATAGCCACCTCCCCGCCATGACCATTCCTCATTGTTTTGCTTTATACAGCCAAAATACCATAATTTCGCCCGATTGCCATATTTTCGTGTGTTATAGCCCAAGCCTTCAAAGTGGGTCCGGGCCCCCGAACCTTGATCGCCTAAAATTTTTCCGAGCCATCAAATACAACCTAAGTAACCATAGTCACCGCCCTGCCATGGCCTTTCCTCGTTGTTTTGTTTTTTACGGCCAAAAACCTCGAATTTCGCGTGATTGCCATATTTTTGTGAGCATAGCCCATGCCTTTTGAGTGGGTCCGGACTCCGATCGCCTAAAATTATTACGGGCCATCAAATACGACCTAAGGAACTATAGTCACCGCCATGCCATGGCCGTTCCTCATTATTTTGCATTTTACGAATAAAAAACTAATATTTCGCCCGACTACCATATTTTCGCGTTTTATAGCCTACGCCTTCCGAGTGGGTCTGGGCCCCCGGACCCCGATCGCCTAAAATTATTACGGGCCATCAAATACAACCTAAGAAACCATAGTCACCTCCCCTCCATGGCCGTTCCTCGTTGTTTTGCGTTTTACGGACAAAAAACTAGAATTTCACCCAATTCCCATATTTTTGTGTGCTATAGCCCACTCCTTCTGAGTGGGTCCGGGCCCCCCGGACGCCGATCGCTTAAAAAATTTTCGGGCTATCAAATACGAACTAAGGAACAATAGCCACTGCCCCTCCATGACCGTTCCTTGTTGTTTTGCTTTTTACGGCCAAAAAACTAGAATTTCGCCCGATTGCCATATTTTCGTGTGCTATAGCCTACGCCTTCCGAGTGGGTCCGGGCCCCCGGAACCCGATCGCCTAAAATTTTTCCATGCCTTGCTATGGACGTTCTGCTATGGAACCATAGTTACCGCCCTGCTGTGGACGTTCCTCATTGTTTTGCGTTTTACGAAAAAAAAACTAGAATTTCGCCCAATTCCCATATTTTCGTGTGTTATAGCCCACGCCTTCTGAGTGGGTCCGGGACCCCGGACCCTGATTGCTTAAAATTATCCTCGCTACAACCGCGCCCTTGCGCCCAAAAGACCATCACACATATATATACCTCCACAATAATTGCAGCAAGTGTAGCATGAGTACATAAATCAACGCATACCCAGTAAATATCTAGCCTAACCCCGGAGAAGTAGTCACGAGGGGTTGACGCCGACACTTACTAGAGGTCCAATAAAGCAGTATGCTAAATCCTAAACAGATATGAAGCACAACAGTAATAGTAGGATGAAACGGTAACCATCATAATCTTTCAAAATTTCTTTTAACGATATAAACTTCTCAATCTCGTATTCTATCTCAACAACTCAGAAAATATCAAGTGCCAATATCAAATGAATAAGAAACACCATATAAAATACAAGGCATCAATGGAAGGAAAATCTCGTGAATATTTGGACTGCTAGCGATATAACGCACGATTATGCCGATGTCATACGGCCCGATCCCATAAGGAATATGATACTTTCGTGGAGAATGACCATATCCCATAATAATGTGTACTCTGCCGAGCGTCAGCACGAACAATAGATGTATCTATTATACTGTCGAGGCGAACGACCAGCTCCCATAAGAGTGTGGTACAAAATCCTGCCAAGGTGAACGACCCGATCCCATTAGAATAAGAAGCTTTAATGGGTCCTTGACCCCACCCACGAATATACGTGTGAGTTATGAAATATATAAGGAAAACTTTGCAATGAGTACGCACAACGCGGGAGAAATTCATAAGGGAAGCACAAATTATTCCGCGGATTATCAAGTAGCCCGTCACATGTCTACAATAGCGAGTCTATCACCCTATGCAAGTCTAGTCTCAAGTCGTAACACAAAATAACGGAATTAAATGAACAAAGATAACTCAAATAGTACAATTATAGTATGGCGTGAACCTAATTCTACTCGGACATAATCAGGAATTCTAGCATACGCATGGACACTCGTCACCTCATACGTGCGTGGATCGCACAACATGAAACACATAAGAATATAATACCTACGGGGTAAATTTCCCCTCACAGAATTAGACAAGAGACTTACCTCGTTCAGAAGTTCCATAATTAGCTCCAACGCCGCTCTAACGCCTCAAACCGATGCATGTCACTCCAAAACTAGTCAAATAATGTGCACACCAATAAAAATATACTCTAATACTTATAATAAATCAATTTATAACAATTCTCAACTCCGCTCGAAAAGTCAATAAATTCAACCCTCGGGCCCACGTGTCCGGATTTCAAAAATTTTCAAAGATAAACTTTACCCATAACATCACGAACTCAAATATATAGTTTATTCCTAATTCTATGTCCAATTTCGTGGTAAAAATCCAAAAATATCAATTTCTAGGTTTCTTTCAAAATCTCACAATTTCTACTAATTTCCATGTTCAAATCCATGTAAAATTCATGTATTTAACTCTCAATATCTAAAAGTCACTTACCTAGTGATGGATGACGAAAAAGCTCCTTCAAAGTCGCCCCAAGCTCGGCCTCTCATGGACGATTTGAGATAAATTGAGCCAAAACCCTCTTTTGCAATTTTATACACTGCCGAGATGACTTTCATCGCGAATGCGGAAATCACCTCACGTTCGCGAAGCATATCTAGCTTCAGCTCCAAAACTCCTCTACGCGAACACGAGAAAGGGCACGCGAAGATTTACCAGCCTGCCTATCGCAAACGCGTCTGCCATTCCGCGAACGCGAAGACCAAGTCAGCCACCAAGCCAGCTCCTTCGTCGCGAACGCGAACATCAAATCGCCAACGCGAAGCCTTGCTTCCCAAACCTTCGCGAACGCGAAGCACAAACATCTAGCAGCTATGATCCTTCTTCGTGAATGCGATAACCACTACGCGATCGCTATGAACAACACCATAACCAGCAACAGCAGCAACAAAACATGGAGAAATGACTCGAAACCATCCCGAAACACACTCAAAGACCCCGGGACCCGTCCAATCACACCAACACATTCCAAAATATGATACGAACCTGCTTGAGGCCTCAAATCACACCAAACAATATCAAAACTATGAATTGGCGATCAAAACCTTTTTTAAACTTTCAACCATTAAAACTTTGACGAATGCGTCCGAATCATACTTAAACATTCCAGAATGACCGCCAAATTTTGCGTGCAAGTCACAAATCACGATACGAACCTATTCCAAGGCTCGGAACCCCAAACAGACATATTTATCACCAAAGTCCACCTCAAACCAAACTTAGAAAATGCTAAAATCTTCAAAATGCCAACTTTCCACAATAAGCGTTGAAATGCTCCCGGGCGACCCGATACTTAAGCCGAACATACGCCCAAGTCCGAAATCATCATATGAACCTATTGGAATCTTCAAATCCCGATTCCGAGGTCGTTTACTCAAAAGTCAAACCTTAGTCAATTCTTCGAACTTAACACTTCCGAAATTAGAATTTTCCATCCGAATCAACTTCGAAATTCTCAAAATTCAACTCCAACCACGCGTACAAGTCCTAACGCATGAAGTGAAGCTATTCAAGGCCTTAAACTGCCGAACGATGCACTATAGCTCAAAACGACCGGTCGAGTCGTTACACTTCATATATATATATGGTTAGATTCCGTCTCCACTAATAACCTTGGTAACTCGTGATAAAAGATAGTATAAAATATAATATAAGACACGCGTGCAAAAGATTGATAATAATAAACAGACTCGAATCATTCTCCAACTAAAATCATAAGGAAACATTTGGCAACCTAAAATTATAAAGCAAGAAAACATTCATGCATAAAATAAAAATCACATAGTTGGTTACAGAATAAAAAGGAAGCAAATTTGTCAGACGGCCAAAAAACTAGAATTCCGCCTGATTCCCATATTTTCGTGTGCTATAGCCCACGCCTTCTAAGTGGGACCGGGCCCCCGGACCCCGATCGCCTAAAAATTTTTCGAGCTATCAAATACGACCTAAGGAACCATAGCAACCGCCCTGCCATGACCGTTCTTCGTTGTTTTGCTTTATACGGCCAAAAAACTTGAATTTCGCCCGATTGCCATATTTTCGTGTGCTATCCCACGCCTTCCAAGTGGGACCGGGCCCCCGGACCCCGATCGCCTAAAATTTTTTTGACCCATCAAATACGACATAAGGAACCATAGTCACTGCCCCGCCATGGCCGTTCCTCATTGTTTTGCGTTTTACAAGCAAAAAACTAGAATTTCTCCGGATTCCCATATTTTCGTGTGCTATAGCCCACGCCTTCCGAGTGGGTCTGGGCCCCCGGACCCCGATCGCCTAAAATTATTCCGGGCTATCAAATACGATCTAAGGAACCATAGTCACCCCCCGCCATGGCCGTTCCTCGTTGTTTTGCGTTTTACGGCCAAAAAACTAGAATTCCGCTCGATTCTCATATATTCGTGTGCTATGGCCCACGCCTTCCGAATGGGTCCGGACCCCCTGACCCCAATCACTTAAATTATTCCGAGCCATCAAATAGGACCTAAGGAACCATAGTCACCGCCCCACCATGGCCGTTCCTCGTTGTTTTTCACTCTACGTCTAAAAAACTAACATTCCCCCCAATTCCCATATTTTTGTGTGCTCTAGCCCACGCCTTCCGTGTGGGCCCGGGTCCCCCGAAACCGGATTGCCTAACACTTTCTCAGGCCATCAAATACAACCTAAGGAACCATATTCATCGCCCCGCCATGGTCATTCCTTGTTGTTTTGCATTTTACGTCCAAAAAACTAGAATTTAGCCTGATTCCCATATTTTCGTGTGCTATAAGCCCACGCCTTCCGAGTGGGTCAGGGCCCCCGGACCCCGATCACCTAAAATTATATGGGGCCATTACATACGACCTAAGGAACCATAGTCACCGCCCCTCCATGGTCGTTCCTCATTGTTTTGCATTTGACGGCCAAAAAACTAGAATTCCGCCTGATTCCCATATTTTTGTCTGCTATAGCCCATGCCTTCTAAGTGGGTCCGGGCCCCCAGACCCCGATCAACTAAAATTTTTCTATGCCTTCAAATACGACCTAAGGAATCATAGTCACCGCCCTGCCATGATCGTTCCTCGTTGATTTGCGTTTTACGGTAAAAAAACTAGAATTCCTCCCGATTCCCATATATTCTTGTGCTATAGCCCATGCCTTCCGAGTGGGACTGGGCCCCCACACCCCGATCGCCTAAAATTTTTCCGACCCATCAAATACGACCTAAGGAACCATAGTCACCACCCCGCCATGGCCGTTCCTCGTTGTTTTGCGTTTTACGGCCAAAAAACTAGAATTCCGCCCGATTCCCATATATCCGTATGCTATAGCCCACGACTTCCTAGTGGATCTGGGCCCCCCGGACCCCGATTGCCTGAAATATTTTTGGGCCATCAAATACAAACGAAGGATCCATAGTTACCGCCCCGCCATGATCGTTCTTCTTTTTTGGCATTTTACGGCCAAAAAACTAGAATTCCGCCCGATTCCCATATATTCGTGTGCTCTAACCCACGCCTTCCGAGTGGTCCCGGGTCCCCCAAAATTGGATTGCCTTAAATTTTTCAAAGCCATCAAATACGACCTATGGAACCATATTCACCACCCCGCCATGGCCGTTCCTCATTGTTTTGCGTTTTACTGCCAAAAAACTAGAATTCCGCCCGATTCTCATATTTTCGTGTGCTATAAGCCCACGACTTCCAAGTGGGTCCGGGCCCCCGGACCCCGATCGCCTAAAATTATTCGGGGACATCAAATACGACCTAAAGAACCATAGTCACCGCCCCGCCAGGGCCGATCCTCGCTGTTTTGCGTTTTACGGCCAAAAAACTAGAATTCCGCGTGATTCCCATATATTCGTGTGCTAGCACACGTCTTCCGAGTGTGTCCGGGCCCCCGGACCCCGATCGCCTAAAATTTTTCTGAGCCATCAAATACAACCTAAGAAACCATAGTCACCTCCCTGCCGTGGCCGTTCCTCGTTGTTTTGCATTTTACAGCAAAAAAACTAGAATTTCGATGAATTCCCATATTTTCGTGTGCAATAGCCTATGCCTTCCGAGTGGATACGAGCTCCCGGACCCCGATCGCCTAAAATTAATCGGGGCCATCAAATACGACCTAAGGAACCATAGTCACCGCCCCGCTATGGCCTTTCCTCGTTGTTTTGGATTTTACGTCAAAAAAACTAGAATTCCACCCGATTGGCATATATTCTTGTGCTATAGCCCACGCCTTCCGAGTGGGACGGGGCCCCCTGACCCCAATCACCTAAAATTAATCCGGGCCATCAAATACGACCTAAGGAACCATAGTCACTGCTCCGCCATGGCCGTTCCTCATTGTTTTTCATTTTACGGCCAAAAAACTAGAATTCCCCCCGATTCCCATATTTTTGTGTGCTCTAGCCCACGCCTTCCGTGTGGGCCCGGGTCCCCCGAAACCGGATTGCCTAAAATTTTCTCAGGCCATCAAATACGACCTAAGGAACCATATTTATTGCCCCGCCATGGTCGTTCCTCGTTGTTTTGCGTTTTACGTCCAAAAAACTAGAATTTCGCCTGATTCCCATATTTTCGTGTGCTATAAGCCCACGCCTTCTGAGTGGGTCAGGGGCCCCTGACTCCGATCGCCTAAAATTATTCCGGGCCATCACATACGACCTAAGGAATTATTGTCACCACCCCGCCATGGCCGTTCCTCGTTGTTTTGCATTTTATGGCCAAAAAAACTAAATTTTTGCCTGATTCCCATATTTTCGTGTGCTCTAGCCCACACCTTCCGAGTGAGTCCGGGCCCACCGGACCCTGATCGCCTAAAATTTTTTCGGGTCATCAAATACGACCTAAGGAACCATAGTCACAACCCGTCATGATCGTTCTTCTTTTTTGGTGTTTTACGGCCAAAAAACTAGAATTCCGCCCAATTCCCATATATTCATGTGCTATAGCCCACGTCTTCCGAATGGGTCTGAACCCCCTTACCCCGATCGTCTAAAATTATTCCGAGCCATCAAATACGACCTAAGGAACAATTTTTACCGCCCCGCCATGGCCGTTCCTCGTTGTTTTACGTTTTACGGCCTAAAAACTAGAATTTCGCCTGATTCCCATATTTTGGTGTGCTATAAACCCATGCCTTCTGAGTGGTTCCGGGCCCATGGACCCCGATCGCCTAAAATTATTCGGGGCCATCAAATACGACCTAAGGAACCATAGTCACTGCCTCTCCATGGCCGTTCCTCATTGTTTTGCATTTGACGGCCAAAAAACTAGAATTCCGCCCGATTCCCATATTTTCGTGTGCTATAGCCCACGCCTTCTAAGTGGGACCGGGCCCCCGGACCCCGATCGCCTAAAATTTTTTTGAGCTATCAAATACGACCTAAGGAACCATAGCCACCGCCCTGCCATGACCGTTCCTCTTTGTTTTGCGTTTTACAAGCAAAAAGCTAGAATTTCTCCGAATTCCCATATTTTCGTGTGCTATAGCCCACGCCTTCCGAGTGGGACCGGGCCCCCGGACCCCGATCGCCTAAAATTTTTCTGGGCTATCAAATACGATCTAAGTAACCATTGTCACTGCCCCGCCATGGCCGTTCCTCTTTGTTTTGCGTTTCACGAGCAAAAAACTAGAATTTCTCCGGATTCCCATATTTTCGTGTGCTATAGCCCACGCCTTATGAGTGGGTCCGGGCCCCCGGACCCCGATCGCCTAAAATTATTCTGGGCTATCAAATACGATCTAAGTAACCATAGTCACCGCCCCGCCATGGCCATTCCTCGTTGTTTTGCATTTTACGGCCAAAAAACTAGAATTCCGCTCGATTCCCATATATTCGTGTGATATGGCCCACGCCTTCCGAATGGGTCCGGGCCCCCTGACCCCAATCACCTAAAATTATTCCAAGCCATCAAATAGGACCTAAAGAACCATAGTCACCGCCCCACCATGGCTGTTCCTCGTTGTTTTTCATTCTACGGCCAAAAAACTAGAATTCCCCCTAATTCCCATATTTTTGTGTGCTCTAGCCCACGCCTTCCGTGTGGGCCCGGGTCCCCCGAAACCGGATTGCCTAAAATTTTCTCAGGCCATCAAATATGACCTAAGGAACCATATTCATCGCCCCGCCATAGTCATTCCTCGTTGTTTTACATTTTACGTCCAAAAAACTAGAATTTAGCCCGACTCCCATATTTTCGTGTGCTATAAGCCCACGCCTTCCGAGTGGGTCAGGGCCCCCGGACCCCGATCACCTAAAATTATTCGGGGCTATCAAATACGACCTAAGGAACCATAGTCACCACCCCTCCATGGCCGTTCCTCATTGTTTTGCGTTTGACGGCCAAAAAATAGAATTCCGCCTGATTCCCATATTTTCGTGTGCTATAGCTCATGCCTTCTAAGTGGGTCCGGGCCCCCAGACCCCGATCAACTAAAAATTTTCCAGGCCATCAAATACGACCTAAGGAACCAGAGTCACCGCCCAGCCATGATCGTTCCTCGTTGATTTGCGTTTTACGGTAAAAAAACTAGAATTCCGCCCGATTTCCATATATTCTTGTGCTATAGCCCATGCCTTCCGAGTGGGACTGGGCCCCCGGGACCCCGATCGCCTAAACATTTTCCGAGATATCAAATACGACCTAAGGAACCATAGCCACCGCCCCGCCATGACAGTTCTTTGTTGTTTTGCTTTATACGGCCAAAAAAGTTGAATTTCGCCCGATTGCCATATTTTCTATGCTATAGCCCACGCCTTCCAAGTGGGATCGGGCCCCCGGACCCCGATCGCCTAAAATTTTTCTGACCCATCAAATACGACCTAAGGAACCATAGTCACTGCCCCGCCATGGGCGTTCCTCATTGTTTTGCGTTTTACGAGCAAAAAACTAGAATTTCTCCAGATTCCCATATTTTCGTGTGCTATAGCCCACGCCTTCCGAGTGGGTACGGGCCCCCGGACCCCGATCGCCTGAAATATTTTTGGGCCATCAAATACGACCGAAGGATCCATAGTCACCGCCCCGCCATAACCGTTCCTCGTTGTTTTGCTTTTTACGACCAAAAAAATAGAATTCCGTCTAATTCCCATATTTTCGTGTGCTCTAGCCCATGCCTTCCGAGTGGTCCCGGGTCCCCCAAAACCGGATTGCCTTAAATTTTTCAAGGCCATCAAATACGACCTAAGGAACATTGTCACCACCCCGCCATGGCCGTTCCTCGTTGTTTTGCGTTTTACGGCCAAAAAACTAGAATTCCGCCCGATTCCCATATATTCGTATGCTATAGCCCACGACTTCCTAGTGGATCTGGGCCCCCCGGACCCCGATTGCCTGAAATATTTTTGGGCCATCAAATACAAACGAAGGATCCATAGTTACCACCCCGCCATGACCGTTCCTCATTGTTTTGCTTTTTACGACCAAAAAACTAGAATTCCGCCCGATTCCCATATTTTCGTGTGCTCTAGCCCACGCCTTCCGAGTGGTCCCGGGTACCCCAAAATCGGATTGCCTTAAATTTTTCAAAGCCATCAAATACGACCTATGGAACCATATTCACCACCCCGCCATGGCCGTTCCTCATTGTTTTGCGTTTTACTGCCAAAAAACTAGAATTTCGCCCGATTCCCATATTTTCGTGTGCTATAAGCCCACGCCTTCCAAGTGGGTCCGGGCCCCCGGACCCCGATCGCCTAAAATTATTCCGCGCCATCAAATACGACCTAAGGAACCATAGCCACCGCCCCGCTAGGGCCGTTCCTCGTTGTTTTGCGTTTTACGGCCAAAAAACTAGAATTCCCCCCGATTCCCATATTTTTGTGTGCTCTAGTCCACGCCTTCCGTGTGGGCCCGGGTCCCCCGAAACCGGATTGCCTAAAATTTTCTCAGGCCATCAAATACGACCTAAGGAACAATATTCATTGCCCCGCCATGGTCGTTCCTCGTTGTTTTGCGTTTTACGTCCAAAAAACTAGAATTTCGCCCGATTCCCATATTTTCGTGTGCTATAAGCCCACGCCTTCTGAGTGGGTCAGGGGCCCCTGACTCCGATCACCTAAAATTATTCCGGGCAATCACATACGACCTAAGGAACTATAGTCACCACTCTGCCATGGCCGTTCCTCGAAGTTTTGCATTTTACGGCCAAAAAAACTAAAATTTTGCCTGATTCCCATATTTTCGTGTGCTCTAGCCCATACCTTCCGAGTGAGTCCGGGCCCACCGGACCCTGATCGCCTAAAATTTTTTTGGGTCATCAAATACGACCTAAGGAACCATAGTCACAACCCGTCATGATCGTTGTTCTTTTTTGGCGTTTAACGGCAAAAAAACTAGAATTCCGCCCGATTTCCATATATTCGTGTGCTATGGCCCACGCCTTCCGAATGGGTCCGGGCCCCCTGACCCCAATCACCTAAAATTATTCCGGGCCATCAAATACGACCTAAGGAACCATAGTCACCGCCCTGCCATGGCCGTTCCTCGTTGTTTTTCATTTTACGGCCAAAAAACTAGAATTCCCCCCGATTCCCATATTTTTGTGTGCTCTAGCCCACGCCTTCCGTGTGGGCCCGGGTCCCCCGAAACCGGGTTGCCTAAAATTTTCTCAGGCCATCAAATTCGACCTAAGGAACCATATTTATTGCCCCGCCATGGTCGTTCCTCGTTGTTTTGCGTTTTACGTCCAAAAAACTAGAATTTCGCCCCATTCCCATATTTTCGTGTGCTATAAGCCCACGCCTTCTGAGTGGGTCAGGGGCCCCTGACTCCGATCGCCTAAAATTATTCCGGGCCATCACATACGACCTAAGGAACTATAGTCACCACTCTGCCATGGCCGTTCCTCGTTGTTTTGCATTTTTCGGCCAAAAAAACTAAAATTTTGCCTGATTCCCATATTTTCGTGTGCTCTAGCCCATACCTTCCGAGTGAGTCCGGGCCCACCGGACCCTGATCGCCTAAAATTTTTTTGGGTCATCAAATATGACCTAAGGAACCATAGTCACAACCCGTCATGATCGTTGTTCTTTTTTGGCGTTTAACGGCAAAAAAACTAGAATTCCGCCCGATTTCCATATATTCGTGTGCTATGGCCCACGCCTTCCGAATGGGTCCGGGCCCCCTGACCCCAATCACCTAAAATTATTCCGGGCCATCAAATACGACCTACGGAACCATATTCACCGCCCTGCCATGGCCGTTCCTCGTTGTTTTTCATTTTACGGCCAAAAAAACTAAAATTTTGCCTGATTCCCATATTTTCGTGTGCTCTAGCCCACACCTTCCGAGTGAGTCCGGGCCCACCGGACCCTGATCGCCTAAAAAATTTTCGGGTCATCAAATACGACCTAAGGAACCATAGTCACAACCCGCCATGATCGTTGTTCTTTTTTGGCGTTTTACGGCAAAAAAACTAGAATTCCGCCCGATTTCCATATATTCGTGTGCTATAGCCCACGTCTTCTGAATGGGTCGGAGCCCCCTGACCCCGATCGCCGAAAATTATTTCGGGCCATCAATTACGACCTAAGGAACCATAGTCACCGCCCCGCCATGGCCGTTCCTCGTTGTTTTGCATTTTACGGCCAAAAAATAAGAATTCTGCCCGATTCCCATATATTCGTGTGCTATGGCCCACGCCTTCCGAATCGGTCCGGGCCCCCTGACCCCAATCACCTAAAATTATTCCGGGCCATCAAATACAACCTAAGGAACCATAGTCACCGCCCCGCCATGGCCGTTCCTCGTTGTTTTTTATTTTACGGCCAAAAAACTAGAATTCCCCCCGATTCCCATATTTTTGTGTGCTCTAGCCCACGCCTTACGTGTGGGCCCGGGTCCCCCGAAACCGGATTGCCTAAAATTTTCTTAGGCCATAAAATACGACCTAAGGAACCATATTCATTGCCCCGCCATGGTCGTTCCTCGTTGTTTTGCGTTTTACGTCCAAAAAACTAGAATTTCGCCCGATTCCCATATTTTCGTGTGCTATAAGCCCACGCCTTCTGAGTGGGTCAGGGGCCCCTGACTCCGATCGCCTAAAATTATTCCGGGCCATCACATACGACCTAAGGAACTATAGTCACCACTCTGCCATGGCCGTTCCTCGTTGTTTTGCATTTTACGGCCAAAAAAACTAAAATTTTGCCTGATTCCCATATTTTCGTGTGCTCTAGCCCATACCTTCCGAGTGAGTCCGGGCCCACCGGACCCTGATCGCCTAAAATTTTTTTGGGTCATCAAATATGACCTAAGGAACCATAGTCACAACCCGCCATGATCGTTGTTCTTTTTTGGCGTTTAACGGCAAAAAAACTAGAATTCCGCCCGATTTTCATATATTCGTGTGCTATGGCCCACGCCTTCCGAATGGGTCCGGGCCCCCTGACCCCAATCACCTAAAATTATTCCGGGCCATCAAATACGACCTAAGGAACCATAGTCACCGCCCTGCCATGGCCGTTCCTCGTTGTTTTTCATTTTACGGCCAAAAAACTAGAATTCCCCCCGATTCCCATATTTTTGTGTGCTCTAGCCCACGCCTTCCGTGTGGGCCCGGGTCCCCCGAAACCGGGTTGCCTAAAATTTTCTCAGGCCATCAAATACGACCTAAGGAACCATATTTATTGCCCCGCCATGGTCGTTCCTCATTGTTTTGCGTTTTACGTCCAAAAAACTAGAATTTCGCCCGATTCCCATATTTTCGTGTGCTATAAGCCCACGCCTTCTGAGTGGGTCAGGGGCCCCTGACTCCGATCGCCTAAAATTATTCCGGGCCATCACATACGACCTAAGGAATTATTGTCACCACCCCCCCCCATGGCCGTTCCTCGTTGTTTTGCATTTTACGGCCAAAAAAACTAAATTTTTGCCTGATTCCTATATTTTCGTGTGCTCTAGCCCACACCTTCCGAGTGAGTCCGGGCCCACCGGACCCTGATCGCCTAAAATTTTTTCGGGTCATCAAATACGACCTAAGGAACCATAGTCACAACCCGCCATGATCGTTCTTCTTTTTTGGTGTTTTACGGCCAAAAAACTAGAATTCCGCCCAATTCCCATATATTCATGTGCTATAGCCCACGTCTTCCGAGTGGGTCTGAACCCCCTTAACCCGATCGTCTAAAATTATTCCGGGCCATCAAATACGACCTAAGGAACAATTTTTACCGCCCCGCCATGGCCGTTGCTCGTTCTTTTGCGTTTTACGGCCTAAAAACTAGAATTTCGCCTGATTCCCATATTTTGGTGTGCTATAAACCCATGCCTTCCGAGTGGTTCCGGTCTCATGGACCCCGATCGCCTAAAATGATTCGGGGCCATCAAATACGACCTAAGGAACCATAGTCACTGCCCTCCATGGCCATTCCTCATTGTTTTGCATTTGACGGCCAAAAAACTAGAATTCCGCCCGATTTCCAAATTTTTATGTGCTATAGCCCACGCCTTCTAAGTGGGAACGGGCCCCCGGACCCCGATTGCCTAAAATTTTTTTGAGCTATCAAATACGACCTAAGGAACCATAGCCACCGCCCTGCCATGACCGTTCCTCTTTGTTTTGCGTTTTACGAGCAAAAAACTAGAATTTCTCCGGATTCCTATATTTTCGTGTGCTATAGCCCACGCCTTCCGAGTGGGACCGGGCCCCCGGACCCCGATCGCCTAAAATTTTTTCGGGCTATCAAATACGATCTAAGTAACCATTGTCACTGCCCCGCCATGGCCGTTCCTCTTTGTTTTGCGTTTCACGAGCAAAAAACTAGAATTTCTTCGGATTCCCATATTTTCGTGTGCTATAGCCCACGCCTTACGAGTGGGTCCGGGCCACCGGACCCCGATCGCCTAAAACTATTCCAGGCTATCAAATACGATCTAAGGAACCATAGTCACCGCCCCGCCATGGCCATTCCTCGTTGTTTTGCGTTTTACGGCCTAAAAACTAGAATTCCGCTCGATTCCCATATATTCGTGTGATATGGCCCACGCCTTCCGAATGGGTCCGGGCCCCCTGACCCCAATCACCTAAAATTATTCCAAGCCATCAAATAGGACCTAAGGAACCATAGTCACCGCCCCACCATGGCCGTTCCTCGTTGTTTTTCATTCTACGGCGAAAAAACTAGAATTCCCCCTAATTCCCATATTTTTGTGTGCTCTAGCCCACGCCTTCCGTGTGGGCCCGGGTCCCCCGAAACCGGATTGCCTAAAATTTTTTCAGGCCATCAAATACGACCTAAGGAACCATATTCATCGCCCCGCCATAGTCGTTCCTCGTTGTTTTGCTTTTTACGTCCAAAAAACTAGAATTTAGCCCGATTCCCATATTTTCGTGTGCTATAAGCCCACGCCTTCCGAGTGGGTCAGGGCCCCCGGACCCCGATCACCTAAAATTATTCGGGGCTATCAAATACGACCTAAGGAACCATAGTCACCGCCCCTCCATGGCCGTTCCTCATTGTTTTGCGTTTGACGGTCAAAACACTAGAATTCCGCCTGATTCCCATATTTTCGTGTGCTATAGCCCATGCCTTCTAAGTGGGTCCGGGACCCCAGACCCCGATCAACTAAAAATTTTCCAGGCCATCAAATACGACCTAAGGAACCATAGTCACCGCTCAGCCATGATCGTTCCTCGTTGATTTGCATTTTACGGTAAAAAAACTAGAATTCCGCCCGATTTCCATATATTCTTGTGCTATAGCCCATGCCTTCCGAGTGGGACTGGGCCCCCGGGACCCCGATCGCCTAAACTTTTTCCGAGATATCAAATACGACCTAAGGAACCATAGCCACCGCCCCGCCATGACCGTTCTTCGTTGTTTTGCTTTATACGGCCAAAAAAGTTGAATTTCGCCTGATTGCCATATTTTCTATGCTATAGCCCACGCCTTCCAAGTGGGACCGGGCCCCCGGACCCCGATCGCCTAATATTTTTCCGACCCATCAAATACGACCTAAGGAACCATAGTCACTGCCCCGCCATGGCCGTTCCTCATTGTTTTGCATTTTACGAGCAAAAAACTAGAATTTCTCCAGATTCCCATATTTTCGTGTGCTATAGCCCACGCTTTCCGAGTGGGTACGGGCCCCCGGACCCCGATCGCCTGAAATATTTTTGGGCCATCAAATACGACCGAAGGATCTATAGTTACCGCCCCGCCATAACCGTTCCTCGTTGTTTTGCTTTTTACGACCAAAAAAATAGAATTCCGTCTAATTCCCATATTTTCGTGTGCTCTAGCCCATGCCTTCCGAGTGGTCCCGGGTCCGCCAAAACCGGATTGCCTTAAATTTTTCAAGGCCATCAAATACGACCTAAGGAACATTGTCACCACCCCGCCATGGCCGTTCCTCGTTGTTTTGCGTTTTACGGCCAAAAAACTAGAATTCCGCCCGATTCCCATATATTCGTATGCTATAGCCCACGACTTCCTAGTGGATCTGGGCCCCCCGGACCCCGATTGCCTGAAATATTTTTGGGCCATCAAATACAAACGAAGGATCCATAGTTACCGCCCCGCCATGACCGTACCTCATTGTTTTGCTTTTTACGACCAAAAAACTAGAATTCCGCCCGATTCCCATATTTTCGTGTGGTCTAGCCCACGCCTTCCGAGTGGTCCCGGGTACCCCAAAATTGGATTGCCTTAAATTTTTCAAAGCCATCAAATACGACCTATGGAATCATATTCACCACCCCGCCATGGCCGTTCCTCATTGTTTTGTGTTTTACTGCCAAAAAACTAGAATTTCGCCCGATTCCCATATTTTCGTGTGCTATAAGCCCACGCCTTCCAAGTGGGTCCGGGCCCCCGGACCCCGATCGCCTAAATTTATTCCGGGCCATCAAATACGACCTAAGGAACTATAGTCACCGCCCCGCCAGGGCCGTTCCTCGTTGTTTTGCGTTTTACGGCCAAAAAACTAGAATTCCCCCCGATTCCCATATTTTTGTGTGCTCTAGCCCACGCTTTCCGTGTGGGCCGGGGTCCCTTGAAACCGGATTGCCTAAAATTTTCTCAGGCCATCAAATACGACCTAAGGAACCATATTCATTGCCCCGCCATGGTCGTTCCTAGTTGTTTTGCGTTTTACATCCAAAAAACTAGAATTTCGCCCGATTCCCATATTTTCGTGTGCTATAAGCCCACGCCTTCTGAGTGGGTCAGGGGCCCATGACTCCGATTGCCTAAAATTATTCCGGGCCATCACATACGACCTAAGGATCTATTGTCACCACCCTGCCATGGCCGTTCCTCGTTGTTTTGCATTTTACGGCCAAAAAAACTAAAATTTTGCCTGATTCCCATATTTTTGTGTGCTCTAGCCCACACCTTCCGAGTGAGTCCGGGCCCACCGAACCCTGATCGCCTAAAATTTTTTCGGGTCATCAAATACGACCTAAGGAACCATAGTCACAACCCGCCATGATCGTTGTTCTTTTTTGGCGTTTTACGGCAGAAAAACTAGAATTCCGCCCGATTTCCATATATTCGTGTGCTATAGCCCACGTCTTCTGAATGGGTCCGAGCCCCCTGACCCCGATCGCCTAAAATTATTTCGGGCCATCAATTACGACCTAAGGAACCATAGTCACCGCCCCTCCATGGCTGTTACTCGTTATTTTGCGTTTTACGGCCAAAAAACTAGAATTCCGCCCGATTCCCATATATTCGTGTGCTATGGACCACGCCTTCCGAATGGGTCCGGGCCCCCTGACCCCAATCACCTAAAATTATTCCGGGCTATCAAATACAACCTAAGGAACCATAGTCACCGCCCCGCCATGGCCGTTTCTCGTTGTTTTTCATTTTACGGCCAAAAAACAAGAATTCCCCCCGATTCCCATATTTTTGTGTGCTCTAGCCCACGCCTTACGTGTGGGCCCGGGTCCCCCGAAACCGGATTGCCTAAAATTTTCTTAGGCCATCAAATATGACCTAAGGAACCATATTCATTGCCCCGCCATGGTCGTTCCTCGTTGTATTGCATTTTACGTCCAAAAAACTAGAATTTCGCCCCATTCCCATATTTTCGTGTGCTATAAGCCCACGCCTTCTGAGTGGGTCAGGGGCCCCTGACTCCGATTGCCTAAAATTATTCCGGGCCATCACATACGACCTAAGGAACTATAGTCACCACCCCGCCATGGCCGTTCCTCGTTGTTTTGCATTTTACGGCCAAAAAAAACTAAAATTTTGCCTGATTCCCATATTTTCGTGTGCTCTAGCCCACACCTTCCGAGTGAGTCCGGGCCCACCGGACCCTGATTGCCTAAAATTTTTTTGGGTCATCAAATACGACCTAAGGAACCATAGTCAGAACCCGTCATGATCGTTGTTCTTTTTTGGTGTTTTACGGCAAAAAAAACTAGAATTCCGCCCGATTTCCATATATTCGTGTGCTATAGCCCACGTCTTCTGAATGGGTCCGAGCCCCCTGACCCCGATCGCCTAAAATTATTCCGGGCCATCAATTACGACCTAAGGAACCATAGTCACCGCCCCGCCATGGCCGTTCCTCGTTGTTTTGCATTTTACGGCCAAAATACTAGAATTCCGCCCAATTCCCATATATTCGTGTGCTATGGCCCACGCCTTCCGAATGGGTCCGGGCCCTCTGACCCCAATCACCTAAAATTATTCCGGGCCATCAAATACGACCTAAGGAACCATAGTCACCGCCCCGCCATGGCCGTTCCTCGTTGTTTTTCATTTTACGGCCAAAAAACTAGAATTCCCCCCGATTCCCATATTTTTGTGTGCTCTAGCCCACGCCTTCTGTGTGGGCCCGGGTCCCCCGAAACCGGATTGCCTAAAATTTTCTCAAGCCATCAAATACGACCTAAGGAACCATATTCATTGCCCCGCCATGGTTGTTCCTAGTTGATTTGCGTTTTACGTCCAAAAAACTAGAATTTCGCCCGATTCCCATATTTTCGTGTGCTATAAGCCCACGCCTTCTGAGTGGGTCAGGGGCCCCTGACTCCGATCGCCTAAAATTATTCCGGGCCATCACATACGACCTAAGGAACTATAGTCACCACCCCGCCATGGCCGTTCCTAGTTGTTTTGCATTTTACGGCCAAAAAAACTAAAATTTTTCCTGATTCCCATATTTTCGTGTGCTCTAGCCCACACCTTCCGGGTGAGTCCGGGCCCACCGGACCCTGATCCCCTAAAATTTTTTCGGGTCATCAAATACGACCTAAGGAACCATAGTCACAACCCGTCATGATCGTTGTTCTTTTTTGGCATTTTACGGTAAAAAAACTAGAATTCCGCCCGATTTCCATATATTCGTGTGCTATAGCCCACGTCTTCTGAATGGGTCCGAGCCCCCTGACCCTGATCGTCTAAAATTATTCCGGGCCATCAATTACGACCTAAGGAACCATAGTCACCGCCCCGCCATGGCCGTTCCTCTTTGTTTTGTGTTTTACGGCCAAAAAACTAGAATTTTGCCTGATTCCCATATATTCGTGTGCTATGGCCCACGCCTTCCGAATGGGTCCGGGCCCCCTGACCCCAATCACCTAAAATTATTCCGGGCCATCAAATACGACCTAAGGAACCATAGTCACCGCCCCACCATGACCGTTCCTCGTTGATTTTCATTTTACGGCCAAAAAACTAGAATTCCCCCCAATTCCCATATTTTTGTGTGCTCTAGCCCACGCCTTCCGTGTGGGCCCGGGTCCCCCGAAACCGGATTGCCTAAAATTTTCTCAGGCCATCAAATACGACCTAAGGAACCATATTCATTGCCCCTCCATGGTTGTTCCTAGTTGTTTTGCGTTTTACGTCCATAAAACTAGAATTTCGCTCGATTCCCATATTTTCGTGTGCTATAAGCCCACGCCTTCTGAGTGGGTCAGGGGCCCCTGACTCCGATCGCCTAAAATTATTCCGGGCCATCACATACGACCTAAGGAACTATAGTCACCACCCCGCCATGGCCGTTCCTCGTTGTTTTGCATTTTACGGCCAAAAAAACTAAACTTTTGCCTGATTCCCATATTTTCGTGTGCTCTAGCCCACACCTTCCGAGTGAGTCCGGGCCCACCGGACCCTGATCCCCTAAAATTTTTTCGGGTCATCAAATAAGACCTAAGGAACCATAGTCACAACCCGTCATGATCGTTGTTCTTTTTTGGCATTTTACGGCAAAAAAACTAGAATTCCGCCCGATTTCCATATATTCGTGTGCTATAGCCCACGTCTTCTGAATGGGTCCGAGCCCCCTGACCCCGATCACCTAAAATTATTCCGGGCCATCAATTACGACCTAAGGAACCATAGTCACCGCCCCGCCATGGCCATTCCTCGTTGTTTTGTGTTTTACGGCCAAAAAACTAGAATTTCGCCCGATTCCCATATATTCGTGTGCTATGGCCCATGCCTTCCGAATGGGTCCGGGCCCCCTGACCCCAATCACCTAAAATTATTTCGGGCCATCAAATACGACCTAAGGAACCATAGTCACCGCCCCGCCATGGCCGTTCCTCGTTGATTTTCATTTTACGGCCAAAAAACTAGAATTCCCCCCGATTCCCATATTTTTGTGTGCTCTAGCCCACGCCTTCCGTGTGGGCCCGGGTCCCCCGAAACCGGATTGCCTAAAATTTTCTCAGGCCATCAAATACGACCTAAGGAACCATATTCATTGCCCCTCCATGGTTGTTCCTAGTTGTTTTGCGTTTTACGTCCATAAAACTAGAATTTCGCTCGATTCCCATATTTTCGTGTGCTATAAGCCCACGCCTTCTGAGTGGGTCAGGGGCCCCTGACTCCGATCGCCTAAAATTATTCCGGGCCATCACATACGACCTAAGGAACTATAGTCACCACCCCGCCATGGCCGTTCCTCGTTGTTTTGCATTTTACGGCCAAAAAAACTAAAATTTTGCCTGATTCCCATATTTTCGTGTGCTCTAGCCCACACCTTCCGAGTGAGTCCGGGCCCACCGGACCCTGATCCCCTAAAATTTTTTCGGGTCATCAAATAAGACCTAAGGAACCATAGTCATAACCCGTCATGATCGTTGTTCTTTTTTGGCATTTTACGGCAAAAAAACTAGAATTCCGCCCGATTTCCATATATTCGTGTGCTATAGCCCACGTCTTCTGAATGGGTCCGAGCCCCCTGACCCCGATCACCTAAAATTATTCCGGGCCATCAATTACGACCTAAGGAACCATAGTCACCGCCCCGCCATGGCCATTCCTCGTTGTTTTGTGTTTTACGGCCAAAAAACTAGAATTTCGCCCGATTCCCATATATTCGTGTGCTATGGCCCATGCCTTCCGAATGGGTCCGG
Source organism: Nicotiana tabacum (assembly GCF_000715075.1). Lineage (NCBI taxonomy): Eukaryota > Viridiplantae > Streptophyta > Magnoliopsida > Solanales > Solanaceae > Nicotiana > Nicotiana tabacum. Next base: position 130,307,665 of record NC_134081.1, on the reverse strand, counting down.
GCCCCCTGACCCCAATCACCTAAAATTATTCCGGGCCATCAAATACGACCTAAGGAACCATAGTCACCGCCCCGCCATGGCCGTTCCTCGTTGATTTTCATTTTACGGCCAAAAAACTAGAATTCCCCACGATTCCCATATTTTTGTGTGCTCTAGCCCACGCCTTCCATGTGGGCCCGGGTCCCCAGAAACCGAATTGCCTAAAATTTTCTCAGGCCATCAAATACGACCTAAGGAACCATATTCATTGCCCCGCCATGGTCGTTCCTAGTTGTTTTGCGTTTTACGTCCAAAAAACTAGAATTTCGCCCGATTCCCATATTTTCGTGTGCTATAAGCCCACGCCTTCTTAATGGGTCAGGGGCCCCTGACTCCGATCGCCTAAAATTATTCCAGGCCATCACATACGACCTAAGGAACTATAGTCACCACCCTGCCATGGCCGTTCCTCGTTGTTTTGCATTTTACGACCAAAAAAACTAAAATTTTGCCTGATTCCCATATTTTCGTGTGCTCTAGCCCACACCTTCCGAGTGAGTCCGGGCCCACCGGACCCTGATCGCCTAAAATATTTTTGGGTCATCAAATACGACCTAAGGAACCATAGTCACAACCCGCCATGATCGTTGTTCTTTTTTGGCTTTTTACGGCAAAAAACTAGAATTCCGCCAGATTTCCATATATTCGTGTGCTATAGCCCACGTCTTCTGAATGGGTCCGAGCCCCCAGACCCCGATTACCTAAAATTATTCCGGGCCATCAATTACGACCTAAGGAACCATAGTCACTGCCCCTCCATGGCCGTTCCTCGTTGGTTTGCGTTTTACGTCCAAAAAACTAGAATTCCGCCCGATTCCCATATATTCGTGTGCTATGGCCCACGCCTTCCGAATGGGTCCGGGCCCCCTGACCTCAATCACCTAAAATTATTCCGGGCCATCAAATACGACCTAAGGAACCATAGTCACCGCCCCGCCATGGCCGTTCCTCGTTGTTTTTCATTTTACGGCCAAAAAACTAGAATTCCCCCCGATTCCCATATTTTTGTGTGCTCTAGCCCACGCCTTCCGTGTGGGCCCGGGTCCCCCAAAACCGGATTGCCTAAAATTTTCTTAGGCCATCAAATACGACCTAAGGAACCATATTCATTGCCCCGCCATGGTCGTTCCTCGTTGTTTTGCGTTTTACGTCCAAAACACTAGAATTTCGCCCGATTCCCATATTTTCGTGTGCTATAAGTCCACGCCTTCTGAGTGGGTCAGGGGGCCCTGACTCCGATCGCCTAAAATTATTCCGGGCCATCACATACGACCTAAGGAACTATAGTCACCACCCCGCCATGGCCGTTCCTCGTTGTTTTGCATTTTACGGCCAGAAACACTAAAATTTTGCCTGATTCCCATATTTTCGAGTGCTCTAGCCCACACCTTCCGAGTGAGTCCGGGCCCACCGGACCCTGATCGCCTAAAATTTTTTCGGGTCATCAAATATGACCTAAGAAACCATAGTCACAACCCGCCATGATCGTTCTTCTTTTTTGGTGTTTTACGGCCAAAAAACTAGAATTTCGCCCAATTCCCATATATTCGTGTGCTATAGCCCACGTCTTCCGAATGGGTCCGAGCCCCCTTACCCCGATCGTCTAAAATTATTCCGAGCCATCAAATACGACCTAAGGAACCATTGTCACCGCCCCGCCATGGCCGTTCCTCGTTGTTTTGCATTTTACGACCTAATAACTAGAATTTCGCCTAATTCCCATATTTTGGTGTGCTATAAACCCATGCCTTCCGAGTGGTTCCGGGCCCATGGACCCCGATCGCCTAAAATTATTCCGGGCCATCACATACGACCTAAGGAACTATAGTCACCACCCCGCCATGGCCGTTCCTCGTTGTTTTGCATTTTACGACCAAAAAAACTAAAATTTTGCCTGATTCCCATATTTTCGTGTGCTCTAGCCCACACCTTCCGAGTGAGTCCGGGCCCACCGGACCCTGATCGCCTAAAATATTTTTGGGTCATCAAATACGACCTAAGGAACCATAGTCACAACCCGCCATGATCGTTGTTCTTTTTTGGCTTTTTACGGCAAAAAAACTAGAATTCCGCCAGATTTCCATATATTCGTGTGCTATAGCCCACGTCTTCTGAATGGGTCCGAGCCCCCAGACCCCGATCGCCTAAAATTATTCCGACCCATCAAATACGACCTAAGGAACCATAGTCACTTCCCCGCCATGGCCGTTCCTCATTGTTTTGCGTTTTACGAGCAAAAAACTAGAATTTCTCCGGATTCTCATATTTTCGTGTGCCGCCTTCCGAGTGGGTCCGGGCCCTCGGACCCAGATCGCCTAAAATTATTCCGGGCTATCAAATACGATCTAAGGAACCATAGTCACCGCTCCGCCATGGCCGTTCCTCGTTGTTTTGCGTTTTACGGCCAAAAAACTAGAATTCCGCCCGATTTCCATATATTCATGTGCTATGGCCCACGCCTTCCGAATGGGTCCGGGCCCCCTGACCCCAATCACCTAAAATTATTCCGAGCCATCAAATAGGACCTAAGGAACCATATTCACCGCCCCACCATGGCCGTTCCTCATTGTTTTTCATTCTACGGCCAAAAAACTAGAATTCCCCCCGATTCCCATATTTTTGTGTGCTCTAGCCCATGCCTTCCGTGTGGGCCCGGGTCCCCCGAAACCGGATTGCCTAAAATTTTCTCAGGCCATCAAATACAACCTAAGGAACCATATTCATCGCCCCGCCATGGTCGTTCCTCGTTGTTTTGCATTTTACGTCCAAAAAACTAGAATTTAGCCCGATTCCCATATTTTCGTATGCTATAAGCCCACGCCTTCCGAGTGGGTCAGGGCCCCCGGACCCCGATCACCAAAACTTATTCGGGGGCATCAAATACGACCTAAGGAACCATAGTCACCGCCCCTCCATGGCCGTTCCTCATTGTTTTGCGTTTGACGGCCAAAAAACTAGAATTCCGCCTGATTCCCATATTTTCGTCTGCTATAGCCCATGCCTTCCGAGTGGTTACGGGTCCCCCAAAACCGGATTGCCTTAAATTTTTTAAGGCCATCAAATACGACCTAAGGAACCATAGTCACCACCCCGCCATGGCCGTTCCTCGTTGTTTTGCGTTTTACGACCAAAAAACTAGAATTCCGCCCGATTCCCATATATTCTTATGCTCTAGCCCACGACTTCCTAGTGGATCTGGGCCCCCCGGACCCCGATTGCCTGAAATATTTTTGGGCCATCAAATACAAACGAAGGATCCATAGTTACCGCCCCGCCATGACCGTTCCTCGTTGTTTTGCTTTTTACCACCAAAAAACTAGAATTCCGCCCGATTCCCATATTTTCGTGTGCTCTAGCCCACGCCTTCCGAGTGGTCCCGGGTCCCCCAAAATCGGATTGCCTTAAATTTTACAAAGCCATCAAATACGACCTATGGAACCATATTCACCACCCCGCCATGGCCGTTCCTCATTGTTTTGCGTTTTACTACCAAAAAACTAGAATTTCGCCCGATTCCCATATTTTCGTGTGCTATAAGCCCACGCCTTCCAAGTGGGTCCGGACCCCCGGACCCCGATCGCCTAAAATTATTCGGGGACATCAAATACGACCTAAAGAACCATAGTCACTGCCCTGCCAGGGCCGATCCTCGTTGTTTTGCGTTTTACGGCCAAAAAACTAGAATTTCGCGTGATTCCCATATATTCGTGTGCTAGCCCACGTCTTCCGAGTGTGTCCGGGCCCCCCGGACCCCGATCGCCTAAAAGTTTTCTGAGCCATCAAATACGACCTAAGAAACCATAGTCACCTCCCCGCCGTGGCCGTTCCTCGTTGTTTTGCATTTTACAGCAAAAAACTAGAATTTCGACGAATTCCCATATTTTCATGTGCAATAGCCTATGCCTTCCGAGTGGGTACTGGCTCCCGGATCCCGATCGCCTAAAATTAATGGGGGCCATCAAATACGACCTAAGGAACCATAGTCACCGCCCAGCCATGATCGTTCCTCGTTGATTTGCATTTTACGGTAAAAAAACATGAATTCCGCCCGATTCCCATATATTCTTGTGGTATAGCCCATGCCTTCCAAGTGGGACTGGGCCCCCCGGACCCCGATCGCCTAAAATTTTTCCGAGATATCAAATACGACCTAAGGAACAATAGTCACCGCCCCGCCATGACCGTTCTTCGTTGTTTTGCTTTATACGGCCAAAAAGTTGAATTTCGCCCGATTCCCATATTTTTGTGTGCTCTAGCCCACGCCTTCCGTGTGGGCCCGGGTCCCCCGAAACCGGATTGCCTAAAATTTTCTCAGGCCATCAAATACGACCTAAGGAACCATATTCATTGCCCCGCCATGGTCGTTCCTAGTTGTTTTGCATTTAACGTCCAAAAAACTAGAATTTCACCCGATTCCCATATTTTCGTGTGCTATAAGCCCACGCCTTCTGAGTGGGTCAGGGGCCACTGACTCCGATAGCCTAAAATTATTCCGGGCCATCACATACGACCTAAGGAACTATAGTCACCACCCCGCCATGGCCGTTCCTCGTTGTTTTTCATTTTACGGCCAAAAAAACTAAAATTTTGCCTGATTCCCATATTTTCGTGTGCTCTAGCCCACACCTTCCGAGTGAGTCCGGGCCCACCGGACCCTGATCGCCTAAAAATTTTTCGGGTCATCAAATACGACCTAAGGAACCATAGTCACAACCCGCTATGATCGTTCTTCTTTTTTGGCGTTTTACGGCCAAAAAACTAGAATTCCGCCCGATTCCCATATATTCGTGTGCTATAGCCCACGTCTTCTGAATGGGTCCGAGCCCCCTGACCCCGATCACCTAAAATTATACCGGGCCATCAATTACGACCTAAGGAACCATAGTCACCGCCCCGCCATGGCCGTTCCTCGTTGTTTTGCGTTTTACGAGCAAAAAACTAGAATTTCTCCGGATTCCCATATTTTCGTGTGCTATAGCCCACGCCTTCCGAGTGGGTACGGGCCCCCGGACCCCGATCGCCTGAAATATTTTTGGGCCATCAAATACGACCGAAGGATCCATAGTCACCGCCCCGCCATAACCGTGCCTCGTTGTTTTGCTTTTTACGACCAAAAAAATAGAATTCTGCCTGATTCCCATATTTTCGTGTGCTCTAGCCCATGCCTTCCGAGTGGTCCCGGGTCCCCCAAAACCGGATTGCCTTAAATTTTTCAAGGCCATCAAATATGACCTAAGGAACCATATTCACCGCCCCGCCATGGTCGTTCCTCGTTGTTTTGCGTTTTACTGCCAAAAAACTAGTATTTTGCCCGATTCCCATATTTTCATGTGCTATAGCACATGTCTTCTGAGTGGGTCCGGGCCCCCAGACACCGATCACCTAAAATTATTCAGGGCCATCAAATACGACCTAAGGAACCATAGTCACCACACCCACCATGGCCGTTCCTCGTTGTTTTGCGTTTTACGGCCAAAAAACTAGAATTCCGCCCGATTCCCATATATTCGTATGCTCTAGCCCACGCCTTCCTAGTGGATCTGGGCCCCCGGACCCCGATTGCCTGAAATATTTTTGGGCCATCAAATACAAACGAAGGATCCATAGTTACCGCCCCGCCATGACCGTTCCTCGTTGTTTTGCTTTTTACGCTGCTCCTCATTGTTTTGCGTTTTACGGCCAAAAAACTAGAATTCCGGCCGATTCCCATATTTTCATGTGCTATAGACCATGCCTTCCGAGTAGCCTCGGGCCCCCAAGAACTGGGTCACCTAAAAATTTTTCGGGCAGTCAAATACCACCTAAGGAACCATAGTCATCACCTCGCCATAACCATTCAGCGTTTATTTGCGTTTTACGGCCAAAAAGCAAGAATTCCGCCCGATTCCCATATTTTCGTGTGCTACTTCCTAGTGGGCATCAAAACATTTTCCGCCCGATCGCTTAAAATGTTTCCGGGATATCAAAAATGACCTAAGGAACCATAGTCAACCCCCCGCCATGACCGCTCCTTGTTTGTTTTATGCGTTTTACCGCCAAAAAACTAGAATTCCGCCCGATTCCCATATTTTCATGTGCTATAGCCAACGCCTTCCGAGTGGGCCCGTGCCCCCCAGAACCGGATACCTAAATTTTTTTCGGGCCATCAAATACGACCTAAGGAACCATAGTCACTGCCCCATCATGACTACTCCTTATTTCTTTGAGGTTTACTACCAAAAAATTAGAATTCAGCCCGATTCCCATATTTTTGTGTGCTATAGACCACGCCTTCCGAGTGGGTCGGTCCCCCCAGAACCGGATCGCCTAAAAATTTTTCGGGCCATCAAATACAACCTAAGGAACCATATTCATTACCTTGCCACGACCGTTCCTCGTTTATTTGCGTTTTATGGCCAAAACACTAGAATTCTGCCCGATTCTCATATTTTCGTGTGCTACATCCCAGGACCCACTCGGAAGTCGTTTGCTATAGCAAATGAATATATGGGAATCGGGCTGAATTCTAGTTTTTTGGCCGTAAAATGCAAAACAACGAGGAACGACCATGGTGGGCGGTGACTATTGTTCCTAAGGTTGTATTTGATGGCCTGAAAAAATTTGAAACAATCCGGTTTCGGGGGACCCGGGCCCACTCGGAAGGCGTTGGCTAGAGCGCACAAAAATATACGAATCGGGCGGAATTCTAGTTTTTTATTCGTAAAAAGCACAACAGCGAGGAACGGTCTTGGTGGGGCAGTGACTATGGTTCCTTAGGTCTTATTTGATGGCCCAAATAAATTTTAGGCGATCGGGGTCCGGGAAGCCTGGACCCACTCGGAAGGAGTGGGCTATAGCACGCAAAAATATGGGAATCGGGCATAATTCTAGTTTTTTGTCCGTAAAACGCAAAACAACGAGGAACGACTGTGGAGGGGTGGTGGCTATGGTTCCTTAGGTCGTATTTGATGGCTTGGAAAAATATTAGGCAATCCGGTTTCGGGGGACCCGGGCCCACTCGGAAGGCGTGGGCTAGAGCACACGAAAATATGGGAATCGGACGCAATTCTAGTTTTTTGGTCGTAAAAAGCAAAACAACGAGGAACGGTCATGGAGGGGCGGTGACTATGGTTCCTTAGGTCATATTTGATTGCCCAATTAAATTTTAGGCGATCGTGGTCTGGACCCACTCGGAAGGCATGGGCTATAGCTCACGAAAATATGGCAATCCCGTGAAATTCTAGATTTTTGGCCGTAAAAAATAAAAAAACGAGGAACGGTCATATCGTGGCGGTGACTATGGTTCCTTAGGTCATATTTCATGGCCCGAAAATATTTTTGGCGATCAGGGTCCGGGGGGCCGTACCCACTCGGAAGGCGTGGGCTATAGCACACGAAAATATGGCAATCGGGCAAAATTCTAGTTTTTTGGCCGTATAAAGCAAAACAGCGAGGAACGGTCATAGCGGAGCGGTGGCTATGGTTCCTTAGGTCGTATTTAATAGCCCAAATTGTTTTTAGGTGATCGGGGTCTGGGAGTGCGGATCCACTCGGAAGGCGTGGGCTATAGAACACGAAAATATGGGAATCAGGCAAAATTCTAGTATTTTGGTCGTAAAACGCAAAACAACGAGGAACGGCCATGACAGGGCAGTGAATATGGTTCCTTAGGTTGTATTTGATGGCTCGGAAAATTTTTAGGCGATCGGGGTCCGGGGGTCCGGGACCCACTCGGAAGGCGTGGGCTACAACACACGAATATATGGAAATTAGGAGAATTCTAGTTTTTTGGCCATAAAATGCAAAACAACGAGGAACGGTCATGGCGGGGCGGTAACTATAGTTCCTTAGGTCGTATTTGATAGCCCAGAAAAATTTTAGGCGTTCGGGGTCCAGGGGCGCGGACCCACTCGGAAGTCTTGGGCTACAGCACACGAATATATGGGACTCAGGCACAATTCTAGTTTTTTGGTCGTAAAGAGTAAAACAACGAGGAACGGTCATGGAGGGGCGGTGACTATGGTTCCTTAGGTCATATTTGATAGGCCAAATATATTTTAGGCGATCGGGGTCCGAACCCACTCGGAAGGCATGGGCTATAGCTCACGAAAATATGACAATCGCGTGAAATTCTAGTTTTTTGGCCGTAAAAAACAAAAAAAATGAGGAACGGTCATGGCGGGGCGGTGACTATGGTTCCTTAGGTCGTATGTTATGGACCGAAATTTTTTTTATTCGATCGGGGTCTGGGGGCCCGGACCCACTTAAAAGGCGTGGGCTATAGCACACGAAAATATGGCAATCGGGCAAAATACTAGTTTTTTGGCCGTATAAAGCAAAACAATGAGGAACGGTCATAGCGGGGCAGTGGCTATGATTCCTTAGGTCGTATTTAATAGCCCAGAAAAAATTTAGGCGATCGGGGTCCGGGTCCCACGGACCCACTCGGAAGTCGTTTGCTATAGCAAACGAATATATGAGAATCGGGCTGAATTCTAGTTTTTTGGCCGTAAAATGCAAAACAACGAGGAACGACCATGGCGGGGCGGTGACTATTGTTCCTAAGGTTGTATTTGATGGCCTGGAAAAATTTGAAACAATCCGGTTTCGGGGGACCCGGGCCCACTCGGAAGGCGTTGGCTAGAGCGCACAAAAATATACGAATCGGGCGGAATTCTAGTTTTTTATTCGTAAAAAGCACAACAGCGAGGAACGGTCTTGGCGGGGCAGTGACTATGGTTCCTTAGGTCTTATTTGATGGCCCAAATAAATTTTAGGCGATCAGGGTCCGGGAGGCCCGGACCCACTCGGAAGGAGTGGGCTATAGCACGCAAAAATATGGGAATCGGGCATAATTCTAGTTTTTTGTCCGTAAAACGCAAAACAACGAGGAACGACTATGGAGGGGCGGTGGCTATGGTTCCTTAGGTCATATTTGATGGCTTGGAAAAATTTTAGGCAATCCGGTTTCGGGGGACCCGGGCCCACTCTGAAGGCGTGGGCTAGAGCACACGAAAATATGGGAATCGGACGCAATTCTAGTTTTTTGGTCGTAAAAAGCAAAACAACGAGGAACGGTCATGGAGGGGCGGTGACTATGGTTCCTTAGGTCATATTTGATTGCCCAAATAAATTTTAGGCGATCGTGGTCTGGACCCACTCGGAAGGCATGGGCTATAGCTCACGAAAATATGGCAATCCCGCGAAATTCTAGATTTTTGGCCGTAAAAAATAAAAAAACAAGGAACGGTCATGTCGTGGCGGTGACTATGGTTCCTTACGTCATATTTCATGGCCCGAAAATATTTTAGGCGATCGGGGTCCGAGGGTCCGTACCCACTCGGAAGTCGTGGGCTATAGCACACGAAAATATGGCAATCGGGCAAAATTCTAGTTTTTTGGCCGTATAAAGCAAAACAGCGAGGAACAGTCCTAGCGGAGCGGTGGCTATGGTTCCTTAGGTCGTATTTAATAGCCCAAAATATTTTTCGGTGATCGGGGTCTGGGAGTGCGGATCCACTCGGAAGGCGTGGGCTATAGAACACGAAAATATGGGAATCAGGCGAAATTCTAGTATTTTGGTTGTAAAACGCAAAACAACGAGGAACGGCCATGACAGGGCGGTGAATATGGTTCCTTAGGTTGTATTTGATGGCTCGAAAAATTTTTAGGCGATCGGGGTCCAGGGGTCCGGGACCCACTCGGAAGGCGTGGGCTACAACACACGAATATATGGAAATTGGGAGAATTCTAGTTTTTTGGCCATAAAATGCAAAACAACGAGGAACGGTCATGGCGGGGCGGTGACTATAGTTCCTTAGGTCGTATTTGATAGCCCAGAAAAATTTTAGGCGTTCGGGGTCCAGGGGCGCGGACCCACTCGGAAGTCTTGGGCTACAGCACACGAATATATGGGACTCAGGCACAATTCTAGTTTTTTGGTCGTAAAGAGTAAAACAACGAGGAACGGTCATGGCGGGGCGGTGACTATGGTTCCTTAGGTCATATTTGATAGGCCAAATATATTTTAGGCGATCGGGGTCCGAACCCACTCGGAAGGCATGGGCTATAGCTCACGAAAATATGACAATCGCGTGAAATTCTAGTTTTTTGGCCGTAAAAAACAAAAAAATGAGGAACGGTCATGGCGAGGCGGTGACTATGGTTCCTTAGGTCGTATGTTATGGACCGAAATTTTTTTTATTCGATCGGGGTCCGGGGGCCCGGACCCACTTAGAAGGCGTGGGCTATAGCACAAGAAAATATGGCAATCGGGCAAAATACTAGTTTTTTGGCCGTATAAAGCAAAACAATGAGGAGCGGTCATAGCGGGGCGGTGGCTATGATTCCTTAGGTCGTATTTAATAGCCCAGAAAAAATTTAGGCGATCGGGGTCCGGGGGACCCGGACCCACTCGGAAGTCGTTTGCTATAGCAAACGAATATATGGGAATCGGGCTGAATTCTAGTTTGTTGGCCGTAAAATGCAAAACAACGAGGAACGACCATGGTGGGGCAGTGACTATTGTTCCTAAGGTTGTATTTGATGGCCTGGAAAAATTTGAAACAATCTGGTTTCGGGGGACCCAGGCCCACTCGGAAGGCGTTGGCTAGAGCGCACAAAAATATACGAATCGGGCGAAATTCTAGTTTTTTATTCGTAAAAAGCAAAACAGCCAGGAACGGTCTTGACGGGGCAGTGACTATGGTTCCTTAGGTCTTATTTGATGCCCCAAATAAATTTTAGGCGATCGGGGTCCGGGAGGCCCGGACCCACTCGGAAGGAGTGGGCTATAGCACGCAAAAATATGGGAATCGGGCGTAATTCTAGTTTTTTGTCCGTAAAACGCAAAACAACGAGGAACGACTATGGAGGGGCGGTGGCTATGGTTCCTTAGGTCGTATTTGATGGCCCGGAATAATTTTAGGTGATCGGGGTCCGGGGGCCCGAACCCACTTGGAAGGGGTGGGCTATAACACACGAAAATATGGGAATCGGGCGAGAATCCAATTTTTTGTCCGTAAAATGCAAAACAACAAGGAACGGCTATGGCGGGGCGGTGACTATGGTTTCTTAGGTCGTATTTGATGGCCCGGAATAATTTTAGGCATTCGGGATCCTGAGGCGCGGACCCACTCGGAAGTCTTGGGTTATAGCACACGAATATATGGGAATCGGGCAGAATTCTTTTTTTTTTAGCCGTATAAAACAAAACAACGAGGAACGGTCATAGCGGGGCGGTGGTTATGGTTCCTTAAGTCGTATTTAATAGCCCAAAAATTTTTTAGGTGATCGGGGTCCGGGGGGCGCGGACCCACTCGGAAGGCGTGGGCTATCGCACACGAATATATGGGAATCGGGCGAAATTCTTATTTTTCTGCCGTAAAATGCAAAACAATGAGGAATGGCCATGGCGCGGCAGTGACTATGGTTCCTTAGGTCGTATTTGATGGCCAGAAAATTTTTTAGGCAATTCGGTTTCGGAGGACCCAGGCCCACTCGGAAGGAGTGGGCTAGAGCACACGAAAATATGGGAATCGGGAGCAATTCTAGTTTTTTGGTCGTAAAAAGCAAAACAACGAGGAACGGTGATAGCGGGGTGGTGACTATGGTTCCTTAGGTCGTATTTGATGGCCCAGATAAATTTTAGGCGATCGGGATCCAGGGGCCCGGACCCACTTGGAAAGCGTGGGCGCACACGAATATATGGGAATCGGGTGAAATTCTAGTTTTTTGGCCGTAAAACGCAAAACAATGAGGAAAGGCCATGACGGGGCGGTGGTTATGGTTCCTTAGGTCGTATTTAATGACCCGTAATAATTTTAGGCGATCGGGGTCCGGGGGCCCGGACACACTCGGAAGGCGTGGGCTATAACACGCGAAAATATGGCAATCGGGCGAAATTCTAGTTTTTTGGCCGTATAAAGCGAAACAACGAGGAACAATCTTTGCGGGGTGGTGACTATGGTTCCTTAGGTCTTATTTGATGGCCCAGAATAATTTTAGTTGATCGGGTTCCGGGCCACTCGGAAGGGGTGGGCTATAACACACGAAAATATAGGAATCGGGCGAGAATCTAGTTTTTTGTCCGTAAAATGCAAAACAACAAGGAACGGCTATGGTGGGGCAGTGGCTATGGTTCGTTAGGTCGTATTTGATAGCCCGAAATAATTTTAGGCGATCGGGGTCCGGGGGCCCGGACCCACTCGGAAGGGGTGGGCTATAACACACGAAAATATGGGAATCGGGCGAGAATCTAGTTTTTGGTCCGTAAAATGCAAAATAACGAGGAACGGCTATGGTGGGGCGGTGACTATAGTTTCTTAGGTCGTATTGGATGGCCCGGAATAATTTTAGGCATTCGGGGTCCAGGGGCGCGGACCCACTCGGAAGTCGTGGGCTATAGCACACGAATATATGAGAATCAGGCGGAATTCTTGTTTTTTCCCCGTATAAAGCATAACAACGAGGAACGGTCATAGCGGGGCGGTAGCTATGGTTCCTTAGGTCGTATTTAATAGCCCGGAAAAATTTTAGGCGATCGGGGTCCGGGGGGCGCGGACCCACTCGGAAGGCGTGGGCTATAGCACACGAATATATGGGAATCGAGCGGAATTCTTGTTTTTCTGCCGTAAAACACAAAACAACGATGAACAGCCATGGCGCGGCATTGACCATGGTTTCTTAGGTCGTATTTGATGGCCTGGAAAATTTTTAGGCAATCCGGTTTCGGGGGACCCAGACCCACTCGGAAGGCGGGGGCTAGAGCACACGAAAATATGGGAATCAGGCGCAATTCTAGTTTTTTGGTCGAAAAAAGCAAAACAACGAGGAACGGCCATGGCGGGGCAGTGACTATGGTTCCTTAGGTCGTATTTGATGTCCCAGATAAATTTTAGGCGATCGGGGTCCAGGGGCCCGGACCCACTTGGAAAGCGTGGGCGCACACGAAAATATGGGAATCGGGCGAAATTCTAGTTTTTTGGCCGTAAAATGCAAAACAACGAGGAACGGCCATGGCGGGGCGATGGCTATGATTCCTTAGGTCGTATTTAATGACCCGTAATAAGTTTAGGTGATCGGGGTCCGGGGGCCAGGACACACTCGGAAGGCGTGGGCTATAACACGCGAAAATATGGGAATCGGGCGAAATTCTAATTTTTTTATCGTAAAATGCAAAACAACGAGGAATGGTCTTTGCGGGGTGGTGACTATGGTTCCTTAGGTCGTATTTGATGGCCCAGAATAATTTTAGGCGATCGGCGTCCGGGGGCCCGGACCCAATCGGAAGGCGTGGGCTATAGCACACGAATATATCAGAATCGGGTGGAATTCTTGTTTTTTGGCCGAAAAATGTAAAACAATGAGGAACGGACATGGCGGGGCGGTGACTATGGTTCCTTAGGTTGTATTTGATGGCCTGGAAAAAATTTAGGCAATCCGGTTTCGGGGGACCCACGCCCACTCGGAAGGGGTGGGCTAGAGCACACGAAAATATGGGAATCGTGCGGAATTCTAGTTTTATGGTCGTAAGAAGAAAAATAATGAGGAACGGTCATGGCGGGGCGGTGACTATGGTTCCTTAGGTCGTATTTGATGGCCAAGATAAATTTTAGGCGATCAGGATCCGGGGGGGCCGGACCCACACGGAAGACAAGGCCGCTCAAAAAAGTATGGTGATCGCGCGGAATTCTAGTTTTTTTCCCATTAAAAGCAAAAACACGAGGAACGGTCATGGACGGGCGGTGACTATGGTTCCAAAGGTCGTATTTGATGGCCCGAAAAAATTTTAGCCGATCGGGGTCCGGGGGCCCGCACCCACTTGGAAGGCGTGGGCTATAGCACACGAAAATATGGGAATCGGTCGGAAATCTAGTTTTTTCATCGTAAAACGCTAAACAACGAGAACAGCCATGGCGGTGCAGTGACTATGATTCCTTAGGACATATTTCCTGGCTCGGAAACTTTTTTGGCGGAAGGGGTCCGGGAGGCTCAGATACACTGGGAAGGCATGGGCTATAACACACGAATATATGGGAATCGGGAGGAATTCTAGTTTTTTTGTCGTAAAACGAAAAACAACAAGGAACGGCCATGGCGGGGCAGTGACTATGGTTCCTTAGGTCGTATTTGATGGCTCGGAAAAACTTTAGGCGATCGGGGTCCAGGGGGCCCGGATCCACTCGGAAGGCGTGGGCTATACCACACGAATATATGGGAATCGGGCGGAATTCTAGTTTATTGGCCGTAAAATGCAAAACAATGAGGAACGGCCATGGCAGGGCGGTGACTATGGTTCCTTAGGTCGTATTTGATGGTCAGGAATAATTTTAGGCGATCGGGGTCCGGGGGCGCGGACCCACTCAGAAGGCGTGGGCTATAGCACACGAAAATATGGGAATCGGGCAAAATTCTAGTTTTTTGGTCGTAAAACACAAAACAACGAGGAATGGCCATGGCAGGGCGGTGACTATGGTTCCTTAGGTTGTATTTGATGGCTCGGAAAAATTTTAGGCGATCGGGGTCCGGGGGCCCGGACACTCCCATATTTTCGTGTGCTCTAGCCTACGCCTTCCGAGTGGTCCCGGGTCCCCCAAAATCGGATTGCCTTAAATTTTTCAAAGCCATCAAATACGACCTAAGGAACCATATTCACCACCTCGCCATGGTCGTTACTCATTGTTTTGTATTTTACTGCCAAAAAACTAGAATTATGCCCGATTCCCATATTTTCGTGTGATATAAGCCCACGCCTTCCAAGTGGGTCCGGGACCCCGGACCCCAATCACCTAAAATTATTCGGGGACATCAAATACGACCTAAAGAACCATAATCACCGCCCCGCCAGGGCCGATCCTCGTTGTTTTGCATTTTACGGCCAAAAAACTAGAATTCCGTGTGATTCCCATATATTCGTGTGCTAGCCCACGTCTTTCGAGTGTGTTCGGGCCCCCCGGACCCCGATCGCCTAAAATTTTTCTGAGCCATCAAATACGACCTAAGAAACCATAGTCACCTCCCCGCCGTGGCCGTTCCTCGTTGTTTTGCATTTTACAGCAAAAAACTAGAATATCGACGAATTCCCATATTTTCGTGTGCAATAGCCTATGCCTTCCGAGTGGGTCCGGGCTACCGGACCCCGATCGCCTAAAATTAATCGGGGCCATCAAATACGACCTAAGGAACCATAGACACCGCCCCGCCATGGCCGTTCCTCGTTGTTTGGATTTTACGGCAAAAAAACTAGAATTCCGCCCGATTCCCATATATTCTTGTGCTATAGCCCACGCCTTCCGAGTGTGACCGGGCCCCCCTGACCCCAATCGCTTAAACTTTTTACGAGCTATCAAATATGACCTAAGGAACCATATCCACCGCCCCGCCATGACCGTTCTTCATTGTTTTGCTTTATACCGCCAAAAAACTTGAATTTTTCCCGATTGCCATATTTTCTGTGCTATATCCCACGCCTTCCAAGTGGGACCGGGCCCCCGGACCCCGATCGCCTAAAATATTTCCGACCCATCAAATACGACCTATGGAACCAAAGTCACTGCCCCGCTATGGCCATTCCTAATTGTTTTGCGTTTTACGAGCAAAAACTAGAATTTCTCCGGATTCCCATATTTTCGTGTGATATAGCCCACGCCTTCCGAGTGGGTACGGGCCCCCGGACCCCGATCGCCTGAAATATTTTTGGGCCATCAAATACGACCGAAGGATCCATAGTCACCGCCCCGCCATAACCATTCCTCGTTGTTTTGCTTTTTACGACCAAAAAAATTGAATTCCGTCCAATTCCCATATTTTCGTGTGCTCTAGCCCATGCCTTCCGAGTGGTCCCGGGTCTCCCAAAACCGGATTGCCTTAAATTTTTCAAGGACATCAAATATGACCTAAGGAACCATATTCACTGCCCCGCCATGGTCGTTCCTCGTTGTTTTGCGTTTTACTGCCAAAAAACTAGTATTTCGCCTGATTCCCATATTTTCATGTGCTATAGCCCATGTCTTCCGAGTGGGTCCGGGCCCCCAGACACCGATCGCCTAAAATTATTCAGGGCCATCAAATACGACCTAAGGAACCATAGTCACCACACCCACCATGGCCGTTCCTCGTTATTTTGCGTTTTACGGCCAAAAAACTAGAATTCCGCCCGATTCCCATATATTCGTATGCTATAGCTGTTGCGACCAAACACACTCACGCAAGTATACGCGGTCGTCAAGTAATAAAGTGACTCAAAGTCGGATGTCGAACCCACGAGGACTTATGATTAACTATTAACTAAATTAGCCTATCTTAATTGTCTAAACAAGAATTAAATCTAAAAATATTTTATTCCAACTAATTAAATAAGAAAAATATAAATAATAGACTTTGAACAGAGAAAGAGCAGATTTTTATGATATCAATGTAATGAAAACTGATCTAGGGTTATGGGCTATCTAACAATCCTATTGTATTCTTCAATTGAATTGACCGACTAATTTATCTAGCTTATTGGTTGACAGGGTTAATGCTCATAAGAATCTGTCGAGTTCTTACTCGCCTATTCAAGCTAACCTAACGCCTATATGTCTATGGAGTTAGAATCAACAAGAACGCATTTATAATTCTTGTAAATCAACCAAGCAAGGCAATTAGGTATATGTCTATCCTAACTACGAATCCGTTCCCCGATGCCCGAGTTCAAGAACTTGCCCTACTCAATCCTATATGCAATATAGAATTCCCACTTTGGAGTTCAATTCTAGATTCGTAGATAATATTCAATTGGTGATCAAGCAATTAAATAATTAAGCGCAAGATTAAATAAATAAACTAATATGAGAAATCAAGAAGTCAAAATCAATATCCGAATAACAATAGTCATGAAAGAACCACAACCCTAGAACGTGAAGTTTAGCTCCACATAGACATGGTAGCCAAACAACAAATCATACAAAGAAACATAAAAATTACTAAGTTTGGTGGGAGAAAGAAGAAACTTGATGAATTCCGGCCTCCACAGCTTTGTCGTGGCTTTTTCCCCCTTCCCAATATGTTCGATCACCTAAAAGAGGCCTTTTTGGCTTATATATTGCGTACAAAAGTCGTGGGCCAAAGCTCTCCTATTCCTAGTCCAAATCGGCTTCAGGGATTGATGCTAAGGTATATGCGACGCATCCACCTTGTCCTCCATTTCAATTTTTGCCTGCGAAGGTGGATGCGACGCATCCACCTTGTCCTCTATTTCTCAGCTTGCATGCGATGGCGGACGCGACGCATCCAGCTTCACTTCTACTTCCCAGTTTCGCACGCGATGGCAGACGCGATGGCCCAACTTCACTGCTAAGGTTGCATGCATGATGATGTTTTCCTAGGTTGGATGCGACGCATCCAACCCTTCTTCCTCTAGCTAAACCACCTTTTCTTCATATTTTGCACTCCGAACACCTTAAATCGTCACACATAACTTAATTAGTCATCAAACCAATAATTACACCATGTTGGGTGTTTTAAAGATTAAATAACATCAAAAAGTGGTTAAAGCATGGGCAAAGTAACATCAACACATATCGAAATATGCCAAACATCACTACCCCACACTTAAACCTTTGTTCGTCCTCGAACAAACCATCCTATAGTAGACGAAACAAAATTAAACTCTTATCATTCAAAGCACACTGCACCTATGACCGTGGTTATTTGCTACAATTAGGCTCTAGACTATGCATCAACACACTTCCCTTTTCTTAGGCCCTTCTTTAAACATATTCGAACAAAGACAACATGCTCACAACAATCCTAACCTCAAAAACCGACTCAATGTCACAATGCACTCATGGCTTGAACAACCAACATCATAGAGAAGTCTAATAACGTTACCTATCCCTCGTGAAACCATGTGCCCTCACAACAAAAGCAGAGAGAGTAAAATCAATCCACACATTCATGCTCACAAAGAAAATCGCTCACTCTCACAAAAGAAGTCGCATGCATGCAGTTGGTACCATAGGCTTGCCCTTAATGTAAATCTCTACTAATGTAAGCTCGCTCGATCTAAAATCAATTAGGACTTTTTCATGGTTGTAATGTGGGCTAAGGGACGGGTAGGATATATTTAAGGAATAGTGATTCACCCTCCTAAGCACTTTAACACATCATCAAATAACTTAAGCGCAAATTCTTCAACACCACTTCAATTTCACAAATAATATCACCCCAACAATATTTCCTCCTTCTTTAAGCACTACTTTAATTCATACCCACTAGCAAGAACAAGACAACAATTTATTCATTTATATTTTTCTTTCTTTCAATTTTCGCTAGTGGTGTATTATTTTACAAAATAAGTGCACCCTTCTTTCTTTCATTGGTTCCACTCAAAAGTCACCCCACACTTAGTCCCTTCTTACTTCTTTTAGCGCTCATCTAACACTTAAAGTGCTTTAAGAGGTAAAAGGATCAAAACAATGTCAATTAAGAATAAAAAGGGTATAGGCTTGTAATGTGGGTACCAAATAAAAGGTCTACAAGCTCAAAAGGTTTAACTAGGGATAGATTTTATTTGTGATAAGCAATAAGCTCAAAAAGATCAAAGAAAGCCTAAAATCATTTTTCAAACCGAGCATCACCTAAAATTTCGCTTCAATTCACATACCGGGCAAGTTCTAGACACAAGTACACTACATGGACTACACAAAAACCTCACCACACATGGCACATGACTCATTAAGGACGGTTACATTCCGACTCTCAAACAATGCAAGTATTCACGGAGCAACGAGATATTAAGCATTAAGCGCAAAGTGAACACAAGTCAAGAAAATGAGAAATAGGCTGCAACAAAACATGCTATCCGTTTTAACAAGGCATCATCAATAATTTCAGAGTGAGAAGGGAAGATATTACATATGTAAAAGCTTAAATATGCCAGTATCAACCAAGTCAAGGTCACCTAGGTTCATCATTCTTCCTCCTTTTATTCCCTACACTCCTACTCTACTCTAAAAAGAAAACAAAATTACCCGGTTCAAACTACATCCCATGGAAAAGAACCGAGGCACAAAGAAAAACCACAGGGGATTATTACTATCTACAAAGATACTATATATATATACATATTATTTTTTTTTATTATTTATTTATTTATTTATTTTTATTTATTTTTTGAATAAATAATGATAAACTGATAGATAAACTGATAGTTACTCCATATAGATGAATTTACTGCTATTTTATGCCATTAATCCAGTGAATATATTAGTACATTCATCCATACATCAAACATAAATCACCCCCACCCCACACTTAGGACTGTGCGTTGTCCCCAACGCACACAAACAAGGTAAAGTAAGGTGAGAAGGACTCCCTTAAGTCAAGGTGGAGGGCTCATCCGCAGTCTGTGGAGGAGCATCTGCATCCATAGCATTCCTATCATCAACAACTGGTGCGGATTCTGTATCAGGTGTTACAGCGACCTCAATAGGCCTGTTGAGTGGAGCCTCGGTGACTATGGGAGGAACAGGAGTGGATGGTCCGGCAGTGGATGATGCAATCAGCTGGGAGATGTCTGTACCTGCACATTGAACCAGAGCTCTGAGGAGTAATGATATCTCCTTCATCATCGTGGCCTGCTCGGTCTGAACTCGGCTTAGATCCGCACGAGTCTGTCTCAACTCATCCCTGGTGGCACTCAACTCGACACGAGTCGCTATCAGCTCAGCCCTGTTCTCTTGCATATCTGCTTGCATATGCTCAAATAATTGTTGGACGGTGAGCTTAGAAGACCTTCCCTTGTTCGGCTCTAGAACATGAGTGACATCATATGGTCCTGGAGCTTTAGCCTCAATGTCATCATTCTCCTTGTCCCATAGTACTCCCCTCTCTGTTAAAAAAGCCGTTAGGGTATTAGCAAAGAACAGCCTCCACTTGTAATTCATCCTGGTTCGCTGCATTTGATCATGCATGATGGCTCCGAAGTTGAGTGGTATCCCCTCTAATAAAGCATATAATACGAGTGCGCGGTAACGAGGGACATCAGTTTTATGTTGGCATGGCAGCAGTCGGTTACAAATGAAATTTAGAGCCACACGTGCCAACGCACTCATGAATTCCTTTGCTATAGAGTGGTACTCCATACTCCCATGCTTCCATTCTGCATCCTTCCTGGTAGGGCATAGGACAGACTTAATGTGTGCATAATCTGGTGTTTTGCATATGGCGTCAAACCTGTCAGTGAGTGTGTGTGGCACCCTTAAGAAGTTATTCAGAGCTTCAGCTGACACATTAATATCTACCCCTCTTACTCGCACAATGTTTCCCCGTGCGTGACGCCAATTGGCGTAGAGCTCTCTAACAATGGTGAGGTTGGCTTTGCCATGACCTTTCAGAATGGGTCCCCATTTTTGCACCTCTCGAATTGACTTGAGAAACTCTGAGTACTTTGTCTTAAGTGGTCCGATGTTTATCGGCTTTTCCGGAATGTACTTCTTTGAAACCAATATCTTCTTATAGGCTCGGAATGCCTTCTTATTAACAAAGTATTTCTCCCAATCAACTCAGTCTATGGGTTCACCTTCGTCTTCATCACTCATGT
The DNA here is from genome assembly GCF_000715075.1 of Nicotiana tabacum. Classification (NCBI taxonomy): domain Eukaryota; kingdom Viridiplantae; phylum Streptophyta; class Magnoliopsida; order Solanales; family Solanaceae; genus Nicotiana; species Nicotiana tabacum. The sequence continues at coordinate 130,287,063 of NC_134081.1, read as the reverse complement.
TGATCTGTAGGTGGTCATTGTCCGAATCGGAATCGGATTCAGATTCTGTAGTAATCTTCTCCTTCCCTTTATCAGTTGGAGCACTCATTCTCGAAGCTTTTCTTTGGTATGTCACAGGCTCTCGTATCTCTATTCCTTTGCTTGGTGTAATACCCTTCTTCACTGTCCTCCGGACCAATGTTTCCTCCTCCTCTTGCTCTGAATCATCACTTAACTGCCTAGGCAGCAGTTCCATTTCCTTCTCCGTCCGCTTCCTCTTTTTCTGTGGATTTGGACCGCCCGCTGCCCTTCCGGTAGGCTTTTTGGGCGGTTGCTTGTTACCATCTTTGTCTTGTTGCTTGGATGGTTTACTCGCTGCTGTCATTTTACGAATCTAAGTACCTGCAATGCAAAGAATTCAACAATTAGCAGATGAAACAGCGAAGTTCAGCTTGAAAGCAATTGCGACAGCTTGCAGACTTCAAGTTATTCGTAAAGTCATTCCATTCACTCTTCATGGAATTGTAGCTCATGACTTTCAGCAAGTATGTGATGACTTTCTTCAAAAACTCAATTTCACATAGCCCCTCACTCGACCCCACACTTATTCTCAAGCATACACCAATGTTGCTCGGTTACTCAGACTTCACCGACGCCTAAATTTTTCTCAGGGACAATTCGTCGAACATGTGGTATGCAACAAGTGTGCCTAGTTCATTCTATCAGTTCAGCAGTGCAACTACCCTCCCAAAGTTGGACGAGATGAAGGGAATTATAGTTTATCATCTCTCAACCATTACAACTACCAAGAACGACAGCCCTAAAAATCTTGAAATTGCAAAACCTACTTGTTGTTACCATTGAAGGAGGGAGGAGAGACGAATTTGGAGAGAAGCCAACGGAAGAACGAAGAGGATGATGCGTACCTGTCGTGTTTGATCTTATTGCGATACAATTTCGATGAGAGAATTCTGTTCTGCGTTCTTAGGCGTCGCCAAAATGAGACGAGTGGATGCGTCGCAAGAAACGTTTTTGTTCGAATAGGTTATCTTAAGATGTGTTAAAATATATATTACTTACCTGTGTGTGCGAGCTTTGACGCGACGCATCCCCTTGTTTTCCTTCAAAAATTTTCGGACGCGATACGGGCGCGATAGGCAGACTTCACTGCCTTGAGCAATTGGCCCGTCAATTTTTTTTTTTGCTGAGGGGGACGCGACGCATCCCCTTGTCTTCCTTCAAAATATTTTCAGACGCGATACGGGCGCGATAGGCAGACTTCACTGCCTTGAGCAATTGGCCCGTCAATTTTTTTTGCTGAGGGGGACGCGACGCATCCGCCTCGTTTTCTTGAATAAAATCTATGTCCTACGAAAAGAAAGGAGAAAAAAAAAAATTAAAATAAAAATAAAAAACTAACTAACTTGGGTGGCCTCCCAAGAAGCGCCTGATTTAACGTCGCGGCACGACGCAACATGTTCTTCATGCCTCCACTAAGTCCATTGTGGTCTTGTGACGTGCAATGTCACCACCCCAATAGTGTTTTACTCTTTGGCCATTTACCAAGAATGTCGTATTGGACCCCTTATCACACAATTCTATCGCACCATGAGGTTTCACACTAACCACTTCAAACGGACCCGACCATCGAGATTTAAGCTTTCCTGGAAAAAGCTTTAGCCTTGAATTAAACATTAGAATTTGTTGACCTGGTTCAAACTCACGATGTTGGATATGCTTATCATGCCATCTTTTGGTCTTCTCTTTATACAATTTGGCATTTTCATACGCATGCAATCGAAACTCATCAAGCTCGTTGAGTTGTAGCAATCTTTTTTCACCGGCCAAGTCCATCTCTATATTTAGCTTTTTAATCGCCCAATATGCTTTGTGTTCAAGCTCGACGGGCAGATGGCAGGCCTTCCCATAAACCAACCTGTACGGAGAAGTGCCTATTGGGGTCTTGTACGCAGTGCGATATGCCCATAATGCGTCATCCAGCTTCCCGGCCCAGTCCTTTCTATTCATACTTACTGTCTTTTCCAAAATCTGCTTGACCTCTCTGTTGGGAACTTCTACTTGACCACTCGTTTGGGGATGATAGGCAGTGGAAACTTTGTGCTTGACTCCGTATTTTGCCAGAATATTATTCAGCAGTTTGTTACAAAAGTGAGTTCCCCCGTCGCTTATCAACACTCTTGGGGTCCCAAAACGTGTGAAGATGTGCTTCTTTACAAAGCCTACCACAACTTTTGCGTCGTTAGTAGGAAGAGCTATGGCCTCTACCCACTTAGAAACATAGTCGACTGCCACCAAGATGTATCTGTGTCCGTTAGAATATGGGAATGGTCCCATAAAATCAATCCCCCAAACATCAAAAAGTTCTACCGCCAGTATATTTTGCAAGGGCATCTCGTGCTTCCTCGTGATAGTTCCAGTTCTTTGGCATCTATCACAATTTTTAACGAAGGCATGTGCATCCTTAAACAGTTTTGGCCAATAAAAACCTGATTGTAGCACTTTTTGGGCGGTTCTATCCCCGCCGTGATGACCTCCATATGGTGACGCATGGCAGTCATGTAGTATAGCCTTCATCTCTTCCTCAGGAACACACCTTCTCACCAACTGATCTGCACACTGCCTATATAGGAATGGCTCATCCCACACGTAGAACCTTACATCGTGTAGGAATCTTCTTCTATTGTCAGCTGTCCATTCTAGTGGCGTTACCCCACTTGCGATAAAATTCACATAATCTGCATACCATGGGGCTTCACCTGAGGTGATTGCCAATATTTGCTCATCCGGAAATGTTTCTTTAATTGACCCTCCTTCCGCTACATGGTTCCGACTCTCTAATCTGGACAAATGATCGGCCACTTGATTTTCTGTCCCTTTTCGATCTCGGATCTCTAAGTCAAATTCTTGCAAGAGGAGGACCCAACGAATCAGCCTCGGCTTGGCGTCTTTCTTTTCAAATAGGTATCTGATAGCTGAATGATCTGTGTAGACGATGACTTTGGTTCCCACTAGATAGGATCTGAACTTGTCAAATGCCCACACCACTGCAAGCAACTCCTTTTCAGTCACTGTATAATTCATCTGAGCTGGATTCATAGTTTTGCTTGCATAATAAATGGAGTGAAAGATTTTATCCCTCCTTTGCCCCAACATCGCTCCAATTGCTATGTCACTTGCATCGCACATCAACTCAAATGGTTGTGCCCAATCGGGGCCAATGATAATTGGTGCAGTCACCAATCTTCCCTTCAGCTCCTCAAATGCTTTCAGACATGCATTATCAAACTTGAAGGTAACGTCTTTCTCTAGAAGCCTGCACAAAGGGGAAGAAATTTTCGAAAAATCTTTAATGAAACGACGATAAAAACCTGCATGACCCAAGAAACTGCGAATGCCTTTGATGGATGTCGGCGGGGGCAATTTTTCGATCGTCTCCACCTTTGCTTTATCCACCTGTAGACCATCTTTTGAAACCTTGTGCCCCAAAACTATACCTTCACGTACCATGAAATGGCACTTTTCCCAGTTTAGCACCAAGTTCGTCTCTTCACACCTAGCTAGCACTTTATCAAGGTTCATCAAACAACTATCAAAAGAACATCCAAACACAGAAAAATCGTCCATGAATACTTCTACATATCTTTCAACCATGTCAGTGAAAATAGCCATCATACACCTTTGAAAAGTCGCAGGTGCATTACAAAGACCGAAGGGCATTCTCTTGAACGCATACGTGCCATAAGGACATGTAAATGTAGTTTTCTCTTGGTCTTCTGGGGCTATAGCAATCTGATTATACCCCGAATAACCGTCCAGGAAACAGTAGTATTCCTGGCCAGCTAATCTATCAAGCATTTGGTCAATAAAAGGCAGGGGAAAGTGGTCTTTCCGGGTGGCATTGTTTAGTTTTCTGTAATCTATGCAAATTCTCCATCCAGTTACAGTTCTTGTAGGAATTAAGTCATTATTTTCATTAACTACTACGGTTATCCCCCCTTTCTTCGGCACACATTGAACGGGGCTTACCCATTTACTATCAGAGATTGGAAATACAATACCTGCATCAAGCCACTTAATCACTTCTTTCCTTACCACTTCTTTCATGATTGGATTTAGTCGGCGTTGGTGTTCTACACTCGGCTTGTGTCCGTCCTCCATGAGGATTTTGTGCATGCAGAAAGCTGGACTAATGCCTTTAATGTCAGACATTGTCCACCCAATTGCTCGCTTGTGCTCACGTAGCACCCTTAATAGCTTTTCTTCCTGTAATTTAGACAAGTGAGCAGAAATAATAACAGGTAAAGTGTCAGAACTTCCCAAATAAGCATATTGAAGGTGAGGGGTAGGGGTTTAAGTTCCAAATTTGGAGCTTTTTCAATTGACGGCTTTGGTGGGGGGCCACTTGGCCTATTCAGGGGCTCAAACGGGATTATTCCTTGCATGTAACCACATGATGTATCTAGGATTCCCTTCATCTCCTCAACCTCATCATCCATCTCCAAGCTATCAAACAGCATGATTGCTTTTTCTAAACAGTCGCCTAGATATACACTCGTGTTAAGAAGTTTCTCATCCACCTCCACCACAGATATCATAGAGAGCTCCTCATAGTGGCGGGGGAGTTGGATTGCTTTGTAGACATTGAAGACTGCCTCCTCGTTGTCCACTCTCATAATCATTTTCCCTTCTCTCACTTTAATTATTGCATCGCCAGTAGCCAAGAGAGGTCGTCCCAATATGACTGGAACTTGTTCATCAGCCTCGAAGTCTAGAATAATGAAGTCAGCTGGGAAGATGAATTTTCCAATTTGCAGCAGCACATCTTCAATCACTCCTTCGGGGTAGGCTATGGACCTATCAGCTAATTGCAACATCACGGTGTTTGGTCTCGGAGCTCCCAGACCTAATTGCTTAAACAAGGATAACGGCATCAGATTTATGCTTGCACCCAAATCACACAGAGCACGTCCCACGTTAATATTACCGATTTGTACTGGAATAGTGAAGCTGCCAGGGTCCTTAAGCTTTTGGGGAAGCTTGTTTTGGACCCTTGATGTGCATTCCTCAGTAAGTGCAACCGTCTCGAACTCAGTCAATTTCCTCTTATGAGCCACTATGTCTTTTATGTACTTAGCGTACTTTGGAATTTCACGAAGTACATCCACTAATGGAATATTTAATTGAACCTGACTCAACATGGAGAGAAATTTGTTGAACATGCGATCGTCATTCCTTTTCTGCAATCTTTGGGGGAAAGGTGGTGGTGGCCTTGTAACCTCCGTTCGCTCTGAACTTGCATCATCTTCCTTTGACTCTTGTGTTGCCTTAGGTGTCAACTCCCCCCAGGTATAGGTTTTTCTTTTATCTTCCTTGGCGCTTCCTCTAGTTCCCTCCCGTTTCTAAGTGTAACTGCATTAATTTGAGGGTTCTTCTCTGTATCACTGGGAAGTGAGCCTGTAGGCCTAGTATTTTGGTTTGCTGCTAACTGCCCCATTTGCCTCTCAAGATTTCTGAAATCGGTCCTGAGCTGTTATTGTCTAGTAACAACTTTTTCAGCAAGTCATTCGTACTTTCTTCCATTTGTTGGGGTGGCTTCTGAGGTTGAGTAAAATTCCCTTGAGGCCTATACTGATTCTGTTGACTTCCGCCCCATGAGAAGTTAGGATGATTCCTCCAGTTTGGGTTGTAAGTGTTCCCATATTGCGCATGTTGATTCATAGGACCTCTGTTTTGTTGTCCCACATAGTATATAGATTCAGGATTCGTGGGGCACATGTCAATCATATGACTGTCTCCGCATAGTTCGCAACAAATAGACATCTGCTGTACATGTTGCATTTGTTGTGTTGTCATTCTATTCATCTGATTTGCCAATTTTGCTATATCGGCTCTCATGGCGGAAAAGTCATCAAGCTCAATCAAACCGGCGGCCTTCTGTTTAATTACCCTTCGTGAATCCCCCTCTCCTTGCCAATTATGGTCATTAGCAGTGAAATTATTTAGCAGGAGTTGTATTTCACTATACGGTCTTGCCATGCAACTACCCCCACAAGCTGAGTCAAGATTCATCTTTGATGCTTCATCTAACCCATCAACAAAAGTGTGACCCAATATCTCATCAGTTTGACAATGATGCGGGCAGTCTCTGAGTAGTTTCTTGTATCTTTCCCAAGCTTGACGAAGTGTCTCGCCATCCCGTTGTTGGAACCCATGAATTTGGCTCCTCAACGACTTTGTCTTCTTAGTTGGGAAAAACTTGATCAGGAATTTCCTTGCTAGATCATCCCAAGTGTGGATAGAGTTCGCGGGCTCCTTTTGCAACCATTCTTTAGCTTCCCCCAACAGTGAAAAAGGGAATAGTGTCAGCCTGACATAGTCCTTGGAGACGTTCGGATAATTGTAAGTGTCCGTGATTTCCAAGAAGTTCTGAATATGCCTCTGCGGGTCCTCATGAGATAGACCCACATATTGTCCTGTGGACTGAATCAGCTGTACCATGTACTGTTTGAGTTCAAAATGCCCAGTGATATCAGGCTTCACAATAGCCTGAGTCATATTCGCAAGATTGGGCCTTGCGGCTTCGATTACCGGACGCTCTTCATTGCCTACCATATCTATTGGCTGTGGTTGGATTGCGATGTCCAAATCTCTTTCTATTCTCGTTCTAGCTTCGTGTTCCCTTCTCACTCTATGTAATGTTCGTTCGATTTCTGGATCAAGAGGAATGAGGTTGTTTGCACTTCTACTCCTCTGCATTCGAGAGTAAACCCTGCGTTGACACAAACCAGGCAAACTGAAAATTAAAACTTGAAAACAAATATCTAATAAAAGCTTAACTTAGTCACGTAGCTAATTTCAAAGTCCCCGGCAACGGCGCCAAAAACTTGTTGCGACCAAACACACTCACGCAAGTATACGCGGTCGTCAAGTAATAAAGTGACTCAAAGTCGGATGTCGAACCCACGAGGACTTATGATTAACTATTAACTAAATTAGCCTATCTTAATTGTCTAAACAAGAATTAAATCTAAAAATATTTTATTCCAACTAATTAAATAAGAAAAATATAAATAATAGACTTTGAACAGAGAAAGAGCAGATTTTTATGATATCAATGTAATGAAAACTGATCTAGGGTTATGGGCTATCTAACAATCCTATTGTATTCTTCAATTGAATTGACCGACTAATTTATCTAGCTTATTGGTTGACAGGGTTAATGCTCATAAGAATCTGTCGAGTTCTTACTCGCCTATTCAAGCTAACCTAACGCCTATATGTCTATGGAGTTAGAATCAACAAGAACGCATTTATAATTCCTGTAAATCAACCAAGCAAGGCAATTAGGTATATGTCTATCCTAACTACGAATCCGTTCCCCGATGCCCGAGTTCAAGAACTTGCCCTACTCAATCCTATATGCAATATAGAATTTCCACTTTGGAGTTCAATTCTAGATTCGTAGATAATATTCAATTGGTGATCAAGCAATTAAATAATTAAGCGCAAGATTGAATAAATAAACTAATATGAGAAATCAAGAAGTCAAAATCAATATCCGAATAACAATAGTCATGAAAGAACCACAACCCTAGAACGTGAAGTTTAGCTCCACATAGACATGGTAGCCAAACAACAAATCATACAAAGAAACATAAAAATTACTAAGTTTGGTGGGAGAAAGAAGAAACTTGATGAATTCCGGCCTCCACAGCTTTGTCGTGGCTTTTTCCCCCTTCCCAATATGTTCGATCACCTAAAAGAGGCCTTTTTGGCTTATATATTGCGTACAAAAGTCGTGGGCCAAAGCTCTCCTATTCCTAGTCCAAATCGGCTTCAGGGATTGATGCTAAGGTGGATGCGACGCATCCACCTTGTCCTCCATTTCAATTTTTGCCTGCGAAGGTGGTTGCGACGCATCCACCTTGTCCTCTATTTCTCAGCTTGCATGCGATGGCGGACGCGACGCATCCAGCTTCACTTCTACTTCCCAGTTTCGCATGCGATGGCAGACGCGATGGCCCAACTTCACTGCTAAGGTTGCATGCATGATGATGTTTTCCTAGGTTGGATGCGACGCATCCAACCCTTCTTCCTCTAGCTAAACCACCTTTTCTTCATATTTTGCACTCCGAACACCTTAAATCGTCACACATAACTTAATTAGTCATCAAACCAATAATTACACCATGTTGGGTGTTTTAAAGATTAAATAACATCAAAAAGTGGTTAAAGCATGGGCAAAGTAACATCAACACATATCGAAATATGCCAAACATCAATAGCCCACGCCTTCCTAGTGGATCTGGGCCCCCCGGACCCCGATTGCCTTAAATATTTTTGGGCCATCAAATACAAACGAAGGATCCATAGTTACAGCCCCGCCATGACCGTTCCTCGTTGTTTTGCTTTTTACGACCAAAAAACTAGAATTCCGCCCGATTTCCATATTTTCGTGTGCTCTAGCCCACGCCTTCCGAGTGGTCCCGGGTCCCCCAAAATCAGATTGCCTTAAATTTTTCAAAGCCATCAAATACGACCTAAGGAACCATATTCACCACCCCGCCATGGCCGTTCCTCATTGTTTTGCGTTTTACTGCCAAAAAACTAGAATTTCGCCCGATTCCCATATTTTCGAGTGCTATAAGCCCACGCATTCCAAGTGGGTCCGGGCCCCCGGACCCCGATCGCCTAAAATTATTCGGGGACATCCAATACGACCTAAAGAACCATAGTCACCACCCCGCCAGGGCCGATCCTCGTTGTTTTGCGTTTTACGGCCAAAAAACTAGAATTTCGCGTGATTCTCATATATTCGTGTGCTAGCCCACGTCTTCCGAGTGTGTCCGGACCCCCCGGACCCCGATCGCCTAAAATTTTTCTGAGCCATCAAATACGACCTAAGAAACCATAGTCACCTCCCTGCCGTGGCCATTCCTCGTTGTTTTGCATTTTACAGCAAAAAAACTAGAATTTCGACGAATTCCCATATTTTCGTGTGCAATAGCCTATGCCTTCCGAGTGGGTCCGGGCTCCCGGACCCCGATCGCCTAAAATTAATCAGGGCCATCAACTACGACCTAAGGAACTAATAGTCACCGCCCTGCCATGGCCGTTCCTCGTTGTTTTGGATTTTACGGCAAAACAACTAGAATTCCGCCTGATTCCCATATATTCTTTTGCTATAGCCCATGCCTTCCGAGTGGGACCGGGCCCCCCTGACCCCAATCGCCTAAACTTTTAACGAGCTATCAAATATGACCTAAGGAACCATATCCACCGCCCCGCCATGACCGTTCTTCGTTGTTTTGCTTTATACGGCCAAAAAACTTGAATTTCGCCTGATTGCCATATTTTCTGTGCTATATCCCACGCCTTCCAAGTGGGACCGGGCCTCCAGACCCCGATCGCCTAAAATATTTCTGACCCATCAAATACGACCTAAGGAACCATAGTCACTGCCCCGCCATGGCCGTTCCTCATTGTTTTGCATTTTACGAGCAAAAAACTAGAATTTCTCCGAATTCCCATATTTTCGTGTGCTATAGCCCACGCCTTCCGAGTGGGTCCGGGCCCTCGGACCCGATCGCCTAAAATTATTCCAAGCCATCAAATACGACCTAATGAACCATAGTCACCACCCCGCCATGGCCGTTCCTCGTTGTTTTGCATTTTACGGCCAAAAAACTAGAATTCCGCCCGATTCCCTTATATTCGTATGCTATAGCCCACGCCTTCCGAGTGGATCCGGGTCCCCCGGACCGCGATCGCCTAAAATATTTCCGGGCTATCACATACGACCTAAGGAACCACAGCCACCGCCCCGTCATGACCGTTCTTCATTGTTTTGCTTTATACGGCCAAAAAACTTGAATTTCGCTCGATTGCCATATTTTCATGTCGTATAGCCCAAGCCTTCCAAGTGGTCCGGGCCCCCGGACCCCGATCGCCTAAAATTTTCCGAGCCATCAAATACGACCTAAGGAACCATAGTCGCTGCCCCACCATGGACGTTACTCGTTGTTTTGCGTTTTACAACCAAAAAACTAGAATTTTACCTGATTCCCATATGTCCGTGTGCTATAGCCCACACCGTCCGAGTTGGTCCGGGCCCCCCGAACCCCGATCGCCTGAAATATTTTTGGGCCATCAAATATGACCGAAGGATCCATAGTCACCGCCCCGCCATGACCATTCCTCGTTGTTTTGCTTTTTATGACCAAAAAAATAGAATTTCGTCCGATTCCCATATTTTCGTGTGCTCTAGCCAATGCCTTCCGAGTGGTCCCGGGTCCCCCAAAACCGGATTGCCTTAAATTTTTCAAGGCCATCAAATATGACCTAAGGAACCATATTCACCGCCCCGCCTTGGTCATTCCTCGTTGTTTTGCGTTTTACTGCCAAAAAACTAGAATTTCGCCCGATTCCCATATTTTCGTGTGCTATAAGCCCACGCCTTCCGAGTGGGTCTGGGTCCCCGGACCCCGATCGCCTAAAATTATTCGGGGACATCAAATACGACCTAAAGAACCATAGTCACCGTCCCGCCAGGGCCGATCCTCGTTGTTTTGCGTTTTACGGCCAAAAAACAAGAATTTCGCCCGATTCCCATATATTTGTATGCTATAGCCCATGCCTTCCTAGTGGATCCGGGCCCCCCGGATCCCGATCGCCTGAAATATTTTTGGGCCATCAAATACAAACGAAGGATCCATAGTTACCGCCCCGCCATGATCATTCCTCGTTGTTTTGCTTTTTACGACTAAAAAACTATAATTCCGCCAGATTCCCATATTTTCGTGTGATGTAGCCCATGCCTTCCGAGTGGTCCCGGGTCCCCCAAAACCGGATTGCCTTAAATTTTTCAAGGCCATCAAATACGACCTAAGGAACCATCTTCACCGCCCCACCATGGTCGTTCCTCGTTGTTTTGCATTTTACTGCCAAAAAACTAGTATTTCGCCCGATTCCCATATTTTCAAGTGCTATAGCCCATGTCTTCCGAGTGGGTCCGGGCCCCGAGACACCGATCGCCTAAAATTATTCAGGGCCATCAGATACGACCTAAGGAACCATAGTCACCACATCCACCATGGCCGTTCCTCGTTGTTTTGCGTTTTACGGCCAAAAAACTAGAATTCCGCCCGATTCCCATATATTCGTATGCTATAGCCCACGCCTTCCTAGTGGATCTGGGCCCCCCGGACCCCGATTGGCTGAAATATTTTTGGGCCATCAAATACAAACGAAGGATCCATAGTTACTACCCCACCATGACCGTTCCTCGTTATTTTGCTTTTTACGACCAAAAAACTAGAATTCCGCCCGATTCCCATATTTTCGTGTGCTCTAGCCCACGCCTTCCGAGTGGTCCCGGGTCCTCCAAAATCGGATTGCCTTAAATTTTTTAAAGCCATCAAATATGACCTAAGGAACCATATTCACCACCCCGCCATGGCCGTTCCTCATTGTTTTGCGTTTTACTGCCAAAAAACTAGAATTTCGCCCGATTCCCATATTTTCGTGTGCTATAAGCCCACGCCTTCCAAGTGGGTCCGGGCCCCCGGACCCCGATCGCCTAAAATTATTCGGGGACATCAAATACGACCTAAAGAACCATAGTCACCGCCCTGCCAGGGCCGATCCTCGTTGTTTTGCGTTTTACGGCCAAAAAACTAGAATTCCGCGTGATTCCCATATATTCGTGTGCTAGCCCACGTCTTCCGAGTATGTCCGGACCCCCGGACCCCGATCGCCTAAAATTTTTCTGAGCCATCAAATACGACCTAAGAAACCATAGTCACCTCCCCGCCGTGGCCGTTCCTCGTTGTTTTGCATTTTACAGCAAAAAAACTAGAATTTCGACGAATTCCCATATTTTCTTGAGCAATAGCCTATGCCTTCCGAGTGGGTCCGGGCTCCCGGACCACGATCGCCTAAAATTAATCGGGGCCATCAAATACGACCTAAGGAACCATAGTCACCGCCCCGCCATGGCCGTTCCTCGTTGTTTTGGATTTTACGGCAAAAAAACAAGAATTCCGCCCGATTCCCATATATTCTTGTGCTATAGCCCACGCCTTCCGAGTGGTTTCGGGCCCCCGGACCCGATCGCCTAAAATTATTCTGAGCCATCAAATACGACCTAATGAACCATAGTCACCACCCCGCCATGGCCGTTCCTCATTGTTTTGCGTTTTATGGCCAAAAAACTAGAATTCCGCCCGATTCCCATATATTCGTATGCAGCCCACCCTTCCGAGTGGATCCGGGTCCCCTGGACCGCGATCGCCTAAAATATTTCTGGGCTATCACATACGACCTAAGGAACCACAGCCACCGCCCCGCCATGACCGTTCTTCGTTGTTTTGCTTTATACGGCCAAAAAACTTGAATTTAGCTCGATTGCCATATTTTCATGTCGTATAGCCCAAGCCTTCCAAGTGGTCCAGGCCCCCGGACCCCGATCGCCTAAAATTTTCCGAGCCATCAAATACGACCTAAGGAACCATAGTCGCTGCCCCACCATGGACGTTACTCGTTGTTTTGCGTTTTACAACCAAAAAACTAGAATTTTACCTGATTCCCATATGTCCGTGTGCTATAGCCCACACCGTCCGAGTTGGTCCGGGCCCCCCGAACCCCGATCGCCTGAAATATTTTTGGGCCATCAAATACGACCGAAGGATCCACAGTCACCGCCCCGCCATGACCGTTCCTCGTTGTTTTGCTTTTTACGACCAAAAAATAGAATTCCGTCCGATTCCCATATTTTCGTGTGCTCTAGCCAATGCCTTCCGAGTGGTCCCGGGTCCCCCAAACCCGGATTGCCTTAAATTTTTCAAGGCCATCAAATACGACCTAAGGAACCATATTCACCGCCCCGCCTTGGTCATTCCTCGTTGTTTTGCATTTTACAGCCAAAAAACTAGAATTTCGCCCGATTCCCATATTTTCGTGTGCTATAAGCCCACGCCTTCCGAGTGGGTCCGGGTCCTCGGACCCCGATCGCCTAAAATTATTCGGGGACATCAAATACGACCTAAAGAACCATAGTCACCGCCCCACCAGGGCCGATCCTCGTTGTTTTGCATTTTACGGCCAAAAAACTAGAATTCTGCGTGATTCCCATATATTCGTGTTCTAGCCCACGTCTTTCGAGTGGGTCCGGGCCCCCCGGACCCCGATCGCCTAAAATATTTCTTAGGCATCAAATACGACCTAAGGAACCATAGTCACCTCTCCGCAATGGCCGTTCCTTGTTGTTTTGCATTTTACAGCCAAAAAACTAGAATTTCGACGAATTCCCATATTTTCGTGTGCCTTCCGAGTGGGTCCGGGCTCCCGGACCCCGATCGCCTAAAATTAATCTGGGCCATCAAATACGACCTAAGGAACCAGAGTCAACGCCCCGCCATGGCCCTTCCTCGTTGTTTTGCATTTTACGGCAAAAAAACTAGAATTCCGCCTGATTGCTATATTTTCATGTGCTATAGCCCATGCCTTCCGAGTGGGTGCGGGCCCCCGGACCCCGATAGCCTAAAATTATTCCGGGCCTTCAAATACGACCAAAGGAACCATAGTCACCACCCCTCCATGGCCGTTCCTCGTTGTTTTGCATTTTACGGCCAAAAAACTAGAATTACGCCCGATTCCCATATATTCGTATGCTATAGCCCATGCCTTCCGAGTGGATCCGGCCCCCCCGTTCAGCGATCGCCTAAAATATTTCCGGGCTATCACATACGACCTAAGGAACCACAGCCACCGCCCCACCATGACCGTTCTTCGTTGTTTTGCTTTATACGGCCAAAAAACTTCAATTTCGCTCGATTGCCATATTTTCATGTTCTATAGCCCAAGGCTTCCAAGTGGGCCGGGCCCTCGGACCCCGACCGCCTAAAATTTTACCGAGCTATCAAATAAGACCTAAGGAACCATAGTCGCTGCCCCACCATAGACGTTCCTCGTTGTTTTGCGTTTTAAGACCAAAAAACTAAAATTTCGCCCGATTCCCATATATTCGTGTGCTAGCCCACGTTCTCCGAGTGGGTCTGAGCCCCCGGACCCCGATCGCCTTAAATTATTCGGGGCCATCAAATACGACCTAAGGAACCATAGTCACCGCCCCTCCATGGCCGTTCCTCGTTGTTTTGCATTTTACGGCCAAAAAACTAGAATTCCTCCCGATTCCCATATATTCGTATGCTATATCCCACGCCTTCCGAGTGGATTCGGGCCCCCTGGACCGCAATTGCCTAAAAAATTTTTGGACTATCAAATACGACCGAAGGAACCACAGCCACCACCCCGTTATGACCGTTCTTCGTTGTTTTGCTTTATACAGCCAAAAACCTTGAATTTCGCCCGATTGCCATATTTTCGTGTGCTAGCCCAAGCCTTCCAAGTGGGTCGGGCCCCCGGACCCCGATCGCCTAAAATTTTCCGAGCCATCAAATACGACCTAAGGAACCATAGTCACTGCCCTGCCATGGACGTTCCTTGTTGTTTTGCGTTTTACGGCCAAAAAACTAGAATTCTGCCTAAATCTCATATATTCGTGTGCTATGGCCCACACCTTTCTAGTGGGTCCGGGTTCTGGGCTATCAAATACGACCTAAGGAACCATAGTCACCGCCCCTCCATGACCGTTCCTCGTTGTTTTGCTTTTTACGAACAAAAAATTAGAATTCCGCCCGATTCCCATATTTTCATGTGCTCTAGCACATGCCTTACGAGTGGTCACGGGTCCCCCAAAATCGAATTGCCTTAAATTTTTCAAGGCCATCAAATACGACCTATGGAACCATATTCACCGCCCCGCCACGGCCGTTCCTTCTTGTTTTGCATTTTACGGACAAAAAACAAGAATTTCGCCTGATTCCCATATTTTCGTGTGCTTTAGCCCACGCCTTCCAAGTGGGTCCGGCCGATCGCTTAAAATTTTTCCGAGCCATCAAATACGACCTAAGGAACCACAGTCACCGCCCCGCCGAGGCCGTTCCTCGTTGTTTTGCGTTTTACGGCCAAAAAACTAGAATTCCACCCGATTCCCATATATTCGTATGTTATATCCCACGCCTTCCGAGTGGATCCGGGCCCCCCGGACCCCGATCGCTTAAAATTATTAGGGGCCATCAAATACTACCTAAGGAACCATAGTCACTGCCCCGCTATGACTGTTCCTCGTTGTTTTGCATTTTACGAACAAAAAATTAGAATTCCGCCCGATTCCCATATTTTCGTGTGCTCTTGCACATGCCTTCCGAGTGGTCACGGGTCCCCCAAAACCGAATTGCCTTAAATTTTTCAAGGCCATCTAATACGACCTAAGGAACCATATTCACCGCCCCGCCATGGCCGTTCCTTGTTGTTTTGCGTTTTACGGACAAAAAACTAGAATTTCGCCTGATTCCTAAATTTTCGTGTGCTATAGCCCACGCCTTCCAAGTGGGTCCGGATCCCCCGGACCCCGATCGCCTAAAATTATTCGGGGACATCAAATATGACCTAAAGAACCATAGTCACCGCCCCGCCAGGGCCGATCCTCGTTGTTTTGTGTTTTACGGCCAAAAAACTAGAATTCCGCGTGATTCGCAAATATTCGTAGTCACTGCCCCGCTATGACTGTTCCACGTTGTTTTGCATTTTACGAACAAAAAATTAGAATTCCGCCCAATTCCCATATTTTCGTGTGCTCTTGCACATGCCTTCCGAGTGGTCACGGGTCCCCCAAAACCGAATTGCCTTTAAATTTTTCAAGGCCATCTAATACGACCTAAGGAACCATATTCACTGCCCCACCATGGCCGTTCCTTGTTGTTTTGCGTTTTACCGACAAAAAACTAGAATTTCGCCTGATTCCCAAATTTTCGTGTGCTATAGCCCACGCCTTCCAAGTGGGTCCGGATCCCCCGGACCCCGATCGCCTAAAATTTTTCCGAGCCATCAAATTCGACCTAAGGAACCATAGTCACTGCCCCGCGAGGCCGTTCCTCGTTGTTTTGCATTATACGGCCAAAAAACATGAATTTCGCCCGATTCCCATATATTCGTATGTTATAGCCCACGCCTTCCGAGTGGATCCGGGCCCCCCAGACCCCGATCGCCTAAAATTATTAGGGGCCATCAAATACGACCTAAGGAACCATAGTCACCGCCCCTCCATCGCCGTTCCTCGTTGTTTTGCGCTTTACGGCCAAAAAACTAGAATTCCGCCTGATTCCCAATATTCGTGAGCTATAGCCCACGCCTTCCGAATGGGTCCGAGCACCCTAACCCCGATCGCCTAAAATTATTACGGGCCATCAAATATGACCTAAGGAACCATAGACACCGCCCCGCCATGGCCGTTCCTCGTTGTTTTGCGTTTTACGGCAAAAAAAATAGAATTCCGCCCAATTCCCATATTTTTGTGTGATATAGCCCACGCCTTCCAAGTGGGTCCGGGCCCCCGGACCCTGATCGCCTAAAATTATTCGGGGCCATCAAATATGACCAAAGGAACCCTAGTCACTGCCCTGCCATGGCCATTCCTCGTTATTTTGCGTTTTACTGCCAAAACACTAGAATTCCGCCTGATTCCCATATATTCGTATGCTATGGCCCACGCCTTCCTAGTGGGTCCGGGTTCCGGGCTATCAAATACGACCTAAGGAACCATAGTCACCGCCCCTCCATGACCGTTCCTTGTTGTTTTGCTTTTTACGAACAAAAAACTAGAATTCCGCCCGATTCCCATATTTTCGTGTGCTCTAGCACATGCCTTACGAGTGGTCACGGGTCCCCCAAAATTGAATTGCCTTAAATTTTTCAAGGCCATCAAATACGACCTATGGAACCATATTCACCGCCCCGCCATGGCCGTTCCTTGTTGTTTTGCATTTTACGGACAAAAAACTAGAATTTCGTCCAATTCCCATATTTTCGTGTGCTTTAGCCCACGCCTTCCAAGTGGGTCCGGCCGATCGCCTAAAATTTTTCCGAGCCATCAAATACGACCTAAGGAACCACAGTCACCGCCCCGCCGAGGCCGATCCTCGTTGTTTTGCATTTTACGGCCAAAAAACTAGAATTCCGCCCGATTCCCATATATTCGTATGTTATAGCCCACGCCTTCCGAGTGGATCCGGGCCCCCCGGATCCCGATCGCTTAAAATTATTAGGAGCCATCAAATACTACCTAAGGAACCATAGTCACTGCCCCGCTATGACTGTTCCTCGTTGTTTTGCATTTTACGAACAAAAAACTAGAATTCCGCCCGATTCCCATATTTTCGTATGCTCTTGCACATGCCTTCCGAGTGGTCACGGGTCTCCCAAAACCGAATTGCCTTAAATTTTTCAAGGCCATCAAATACGACCTAAGGAACCATATTCACCGCCCTGCCATGGCCGTTCCTTGTTGTTTTGCGTTTTACGGACAAAAAACTAGAATTTTGCCTGATTCCAAAATTTTCGTGTGCTATAGCCCACGCCTTCCAAGTGGGTCCGGATCCCCCCGACCCCGATCGCCTAAAATTTTTCCGAGCCATCAAATACGACCTAAGGAACCATAGTCACTGCCCCGCGAGGCCGTTCCTCGTTGTTTTGCGTTTTACGGCCAAAAAACTTGAATTCCGCCTGATTCCCATATATTCGTATGCTATAGCCCACGCCTTCCGAGTGGATCCGGGCCCCCCGGACCCCGATCGCCTAAAATTATTAGGGGCCATCAAATACGACCTAAGGAACCATAGTCACCGCCCCTCCATCACCGTTCCTCGTTGTTTGCGTTTTACGGCCAAAAAACTAGAATTCCGCCTGATTCCCAATATTCGTGAGCTATAGCCCACGCCTTCCGAATGGGTCCGAGCACCCTAACCCCGATCGCCTAAAATTATTACGGGCCATCAAATATGACCTAAGGAACCATAGTCACCACCCCGCCATGGCCGTTCCTCGTTGTTTTGCGTTTTACGGCAAAAAAATAGAATTCCGCCCAATTTCCATATTTTTGTATGATATAGCCCACGCCTTCCAAGTGGGTCCGGGCCCCCGGACCCCGATCGCCTAAAATTATTCGGGGCCATCAAATACGACCAAAGGAACCCTAGTCACTGCCCTGCCATGGCCATTCCTCGTTATTTTGCGTTTTTACTGCCAAAACACTAGAATTCCGCCTGATTCCCATATATTCGTGTGCTATGGCCCACGCCTTCCTAGTGGGTCCGGGTTCCGGGCTATCAAATACGACCTAAGGAACCATAGTCACCGCCCCTCCATGACCGTTCCTTGTTGTTTTGCTTTTTACGAACAAAAAACTAGAATTCCGCCCGATTCCCATATTTTCGTGTGCTCTAGCACATGCCTTACGAGTGGTCACGGGTCCCCCAAAATTGAATTGCCTTAAATTTTTCAAGGCCATCAAATACGACCTATGGAACCATATTCACCGCCCCGCCATGGCCGTTCCTTGTTGTTTTGCATTTTACGGACAAAAAACTAGAATTTCGTCCAATTCCCATATTTTCGTGTGCTTTAGCCCACGCCTTCCAAGTGGGTCCGGCCGATCGCCTAAAATTTTTCCGAGCCATCAAATACGACCTAAGGAACCACAGTCACCGCCCCGCCGAGGCCGTTCCTCGTTGTTTTGCATTTTACGGCCAAAAAACTAGAATTCCGCCCGATTCCCATATATTCGTATGTTATAGCCCACGCCTTCCGAGTGGATCCGGGCCCCCCGGATCCCGATCGCTTAAAATTATTAGGAGCCATCAAATACTACCTAAGGAACCATAGTCACTGCCCCGCTATGACTGTTCCTCGTTGTTTTGCATTTTACGAACAAAAAACTAGAATTCCGCCCGATTCCCATATTTTCGTGTGCTCTTGCACATGCCTTCCGAGTGGTCACGGGTCCCCCAAAACAGAATTGCCTTAAATTTTTCAAAGCCATCAAATACGACCTAAGGAACCATAGTCACTGCCCCGCGAGGCCGTTCCTCGTTGTTTTGCGTTTTACGGCCAAAAAACTTGAATTCCGCCTGATTCCCATATATTCGTATGCTATAGCCCACGCCTTCCGAGTGGATCCGGGCCCCCCGGACCCCGATCGCCTAAAATTATTTGGGGCCATCAAATACGACCTAAGGAACCATAGTCACCGCCCCTCCATCACCGTTCCTCGTTGTTTGCGTTTTACGGCCAAAAAACTAGAATTCCGCCTGATTCCCAATATTCGTGAGCTATAGCCCACGCCTTCCGAATGGGTCCGAGCACCCTAACCCCGATCACCTAAAATTATTACGGGCCATCAAATATGACCTAAGGAACCATAGTCAACGCCCCGCCATGGCCGTTCCTCGTTGTTTTGCGTTTTACGGCAAAAAAAATAGAATTCCGCCCAATTCCCATATTTTCGTGTGATATAGCCCACGCTTTCCAAGTGATTCGCCTAAAATTATTCGGGGCCATCGAATACGACCAAAGGAACCCTAGTCACTGCCCTGCCATGGCCATTCCTCGTTATTTTGCGTTTTACTGCCAAAACACTAGAATTCCGCCTGATTCCCATATATTCGTGTGCTATGGCCCACGCCTTCCTAGTGGGTCCGGGTTCCGGGCTATCAAATACGACCTAAGGAACCATAGTCACCGCCCCTCCATGACCGTTCCTCGTTGTTTTGTTTTTTACGAACAAAAAACTATAATTCCGCCCGATTCCCATATTTTCGTGTGCTCTAGCACATGCCTTACGAGTGGTCACGGGTCCCCCAAAATCGAATTGCCTTAAATTTTTCAAGGCCATCAAATACGACCTATGGAACCATATTCACCGCCTCGCCATGGCCGTTCCTTGTTGTTTTGCATTTTATGGACAAAAAACTAGAATTTTGCCCGATTCCCATATTTTCGTGTGCTTTAGCCCACGCCTTCCAAGTGGGTCCGGCCGATCGCCTAAAAATTTTCCGAGCCATCAAATACGACCAAAGGAACCACAGTCACCGCCCCGCCGAGGCCGTTCCTCGTTGTTTTGCGTTTTACGGCCAAAAAACTAGAATTCCGCCCGATTCCCATATATTCGTATGTTATAGCCCACGCCTTCCGAGTGGATCCGGCCCCCCGGACCCCGATCGCTTAAAATTATTAGGGGCCATCAAATACGACCTATGGAACCATATTCACCGCCCCGCTATGACTGTTCCTCGTTGTTTTGCATTTTACGAACAAAAAACTAGAATTCCGCCCGATTCCCATATTTTCGTGTGCTCTTGCACATGCCTTCCGAGTGGTCACGGGTCCCCCAAAACAGAATTGCCTTAAATTTTTCAAAGCCATCAAATACGACCTAAGGAACCATAGTCACTGCCCCGCGAGGCCGTTCCTCGTTGTTTTGCGTTTTACGGCCAAAAAACTTGAATTCCGCCCGATTCCCATATATTCGTATGCTATAGCCCACGCCTTCCGAGTGGATCCGGGCCCCCCGGACCCCGATCGCCTAAAATTATTAGGGGCCATCAAATACGACCTAAGGAACCATAGTCACCGCCCCTCCATCGCCGTTCCTCGTTGTTTTGCGTTTTACGGCCAAAAAACTAGAATTCCGCCTGATTCCCAATATTCGTGAGCTATAGCCCACGCCTTCCGAATGGGTCCGAGCACCCTAACCCCGATCGCCTAAAATTATTACGGGCCATCAAATATGACCTAAGGAACCATAGACACCGCCCCGCCGTGGCCGTTCCTCGTTGTTTTGCATTTTACGGCAAAAAAAATAGAATTCCGCCCAATTCCCATATTTTCGTGTGATATAGCTCACGCCTTCCAAGTGGGTCCGGGCCCCCGGACCCCGATCGCCTAAAATTATTCGGGGCCATCAAATACGACCAAAGGAACCCTAGTCACTGCCCTGCCATGGCCATTCCTCGTTATTTTGAGTTTTACTGCCAAAACACTAGAATTCCGCCTGATTCCCATATATTCGTGTGCTATGGCCCACGCCTTCCTAGTGGGTCCGGGTTCCGGGCTATCAAATACGACCTAAGAAACCATAGTCACCGCCCCTCCATGACCGTTCCTCGTTGTTTTGCTTTTTACGAACAAAAAACTAGAATTCCGCCCGATTCCCATATTTTCGTGTGCTCTTGCACATGCCTTCCGAGTGGTCACGGGTCCCCCAAAACAGAATTGCCTTAAATTTTTCAAAGCCATCAAATACGACCTAAGGAACCATAGTCACTGCCCCGCGAGGCCGTTCCTCGTTGTTTTGCGTTTTACGGACAAAAAACTAGAATTTCGCCCGATTCCCATATTTTCGTGTGCTATAGCCCACGCCTTCCAAGTGGGTCTGGCCGATCGCCTAAAATTTTTCCGAGCTATCAAATACGACCTAAGGAACCACAGTCACTGCCCCGCCGAGGCCGTTCCTCGTTGTTTTGCATTTTACGGCCAAATAACTAGAATTCCGCCCGATTCTCATATATTCGTATGTTATAGCCTACGCCTTCCGAGTGGATCTGGGCCCCCCGGACCCCGATCGCTTAAAATTATTAGGGGCCATCCAGTACTACCTAAGGAACCATAGTCACTGCCCCGCTATGACTGTTCCTCGTTGTTTTGAAATTTACGAACAAAAAACTAGAATTCCGCCCGATTCCCATATTTTCGTGTGCTCTTTCACATGCCTTCCGAGTGGTCACGGGTCCCCCAAAATCGAATTGCATTAAATTTTTCAAGGCCATCAAATACGACCTAAGGAACCATATTCACCGCCCCGCCATGGCCGTTCCTTGTTGTTTTGCGTTTTACGGACAAAAAACTAGAATTTCACCTGATTCCCAAATTTTCGTGTGCTATAGCCCACGCCTTCCAAGTGGGTCCGGATCCCCCGGACCCCGATCGCCTAAAATTTTTCCGAGCCATCAAATACGACCTAAGGAACCATAGTCACTGCCCCGCGAGGCCGTTCCTCGTTGTTTTGCGTTTTACCGCCAAAAAACATGAATTCCGCCCGATTCCCATATATTCGTATGTTATAGCCCACGCCTTCCGAGTGGATCCGGGCCCCCCGGACACCGATCGCCTAAAATTATTAGGGGCCATCAAATACGACCTAAGGAACCATAGTCACCACCCCTCCATCGCCGTTCCTCGTTGTTTTGCGTTTTACGGAAAAAAAACTAGAATTCCGCCTGATTCCCAATATTCGTGAGCTATAGCCCACGCCTTCCGAATGGGTCCGAGCACCCTAACCCCGATCGCCTAAAATTATTACGGGCCATCAAATATGACCTAAGGAACCATACTCACCGCCCCGCCATGGCCGTTCCTCGTTGTTTTGCATTTTACGGCAAAAAAAATAGAATTCCGCCCAATTCCCATATTTTTGTGTGATATAGCCCACGCCTTCCAAGTGGGTCCGGGCCCTCGGACCCCGATCGCCTAAAATTATTCAGGGCCATCAAATACGACCAAAGGAACCCTAGTCACTGCCCTGCCATGGCCATTCCTCGTTATTTTGCGTTTTACTGCCAAAACACTAGAATTCCGCCTGATTCCCATATATTCGTGTGCTATGGCCCACGCCTTCCTAGTGGGTCCGGGTTCCGGGCTATCAAATACGACCTAAGGAACCATATTCACCGCCCCTCCATGACCGTTCCTTGTTGTTTTTCTTTTTACGAACAAAAAACTAGAATTCCGCCCGATTCCCATATTTTCGTGTGCTCTAGCACATGCCTTACGAGTGGTCACGGGTCCCCCAAAATTGAATTGCCTTAAATTTTTCAAGGCCATCAAATACGACCTATGGAACCATATTCACCGCCCCGCCATGGCCGTTCCTTGTTGTTTTGCATTTTACGGACAAAAAACTAGAATTTTGCCCGATTCCCATATTTTCGTGTGCTTTAGCCCACGCCTTCCAAGTGGATCCGGCCGATCGCCTAAAATTTTTCCGTCCATCAAATACGACCTATGGAACCACAGTCACTACCCCGCTGAGGCCGTTCCTCGTTGTTTTGTGTTTTACGGCCAAAAAACTAGAATTCCGCCTGATTCCTATATATTCGTATGTTATAGCCCACGCCTTCCGAGTGGATCCGGGCCCCCCGGACCCCGATCGCTTAAAATTATTAGGGGCCATCAAATACTACCTAAGGAACCATAGTCACTGCCCCGCTATGACTGTTCCTCGTTGTTTTGCATTTTACGAACAAAAAACTAGAATTCCGCCCGATTCCCATATTTTCGTGTGCTCTTGCACATGCCTTCCGAGTGGTCACGGGTCCCCCAAAACCGAATTGCCTTAAATTTCTCAAGGCCATCAAATACGACCTAAGGAACCATATTCACCGCCCCGCCATGGCCGTTCCTTGTTGTTTTGCGTTTTACGGACAAAAAACAAGAATTTCGCCTGATTCCCAAATTTTCGTGTGCTATAGCCCACGCCTTCCAAGTGGGTCCGGATCCCCCGGACCACGATCGCCTAAAATTTTTCCGAGCCATCAAATACGACCTAAGGAACCATAGTCACTGCCCCGCGAGGCCGTTCCTCGTTGTTTTGCGTTTTACGGCCAAAAAACTTGAATTCCGCCCGATTCCCATATATTCGTATGCTATAGCCCACGCCTTCCGAGTGGATCCGGGCCCCCCGGACCCCGATCGCCTAAAATTATTAGGGGCCATCAAATACGACATAAGGAACCATAGTCACCGCCCCTCCATCGCCGTTCCTCGTTGTTTTGCGTTTTACGGCCAAAAAACTAGAATTCCGCCTGATTCCCAATATTCGTGAGCTATAGCCCACGCCTTCCGAATGGGTCCGAGCACCCTAACCCCGATCGCATAAAATTATTACGGGCCATCAAATATGACCTAAGGAACCATAGACACCGCCCCGCCGTGGCCGTTCCTCGTTTTTTTGCGTTTTACGGCAAAACAAATAGAATTCTGCTCAATTCCCATATTTTCGTGCGATATAGCCCACGCCTTTCAAGCGGGTCCGGGCCCCCGGACCCCGATCGCCTAAAATTATTCGGGGCCATCAAATACGACCAGAGGAACCCTAGTCACTGCCTTGCCATGGCCATTCCTCGTTATTTTGCGTTTTACTGCCAAAACACTAGAATTCCGCCTGATTCCCATATATTCGTGTGCTATGGCCCACGCCTTCCTAGTGGGTCTGGGTTTCGGGCTATCAAATACGACCTAAGGAACCATAGTCACCGCCCCTCCATGACCATTCCTCATTGTTTTGCTTTTTACGAACAAAAAACTAGAATTCCGCCCGATTCCCATATTTTCGTGTAATCTAGCACATGCCTTACGAGTGGTCACGGGTCCCCAAAAATCGAATTGCCTTAAATTTTTCAAGGCCATCAAATACGACCTATGGAACCATATTCACCGCCCCGCCATGGCCGTTCCTTGTTGTTTTGCATTTTACGGACAAAAAACTAGAATTTCGCCCGATTCCCATATTTTTGTGTGCTTTAGCCCACGCCTTCCAAGTCGGTCCGGCCAATCGCCTAAAATTTTTCCGAGCCATCAAATACGACCTAAGGAACCACAGTCACCGCCCCGCCGAGGCCGTTCCTCATTGGTTTGCGTTTTATGTACAAAAAACTAGAATTCCGCCCGATTCCCATCTATTCGTATGTTATAGCCTACACCTTCCGAGTGGATCCGGGCTCCCCGGACCCCGATCGCTTAATATTATTAGGGGCCATCAAATACTACCTAAGTAACCATAGTCACTGCCCCGCTATGACTGTTCCTCGTTGTTTTGCATTTTACGAACAAAAAACTAGAATTCCGCCCGATTCCCATATTTTCGTGTGCTCTTGCACATGCCTTCCGAGTGGTCACGGGTCCCCCAAAACCGAATTGCCTGAAATTTTTCAAGGCCAACAAATATGACCTAAGGAACCATATTCACCGCCCCGCCATGGCCGTTCCTTGTTGTTTTGCGTTTTACCGACAAAAAACTAGAATTTCGCCTGATTCCCAAATTTTCGTGTGCTATAGCCCACGCCTTCCAAGTGGGTCCGGATCCCCCGGACCCCGATCGCCTAGAATTTTTCCGAGCCATCAAATACGACCTAAGGAACCATAGTCACTGCCCCGCGAGGCCGTTCCTCATTGTTTTGCGTTTTACAGCCAAAAAACTTGAATTCCGCCCGATTCCCATATATTCGTATGCTATAGCCCACGCCTTCCGAGTGGATCCGGGCCCCCCGGACCCCGATCGCCTAAAATTATTAGGGGCCATCAAATACGACCTAAGGAACCATAGTCACCGCCCCTCCATTGCCGTTCCTCGTTGTTTTGCGTTTTACGGCCAAAAAACTAGAATTCCGCCTGATTCCCATATATTCGTATGTTATAGCCCACGCCTTCCGAGTGGATCCGGCCCCCCGGACCCCGATCGCTTAATATTATTAGGGGCCATCAAATACTACCTAAGGAACCATAGTCACTGCCCCGCTATGACTGTTCCTCGTTGTTTTGCATTTTACGAACAAATAACTAGAATTCCGCCAGATTCCCATATTTTCGTGTGCTCTTGCACATGCCTTCCGAGTGGTCACGGGTCCCCCAAAACCGAATTGCCTTAAATTTTTCAAGGCCAAAAAATATGACCTAAGGAACCATATTCACCACCCCGCCATGGCCGTTCCTTGTTGTTTTGCCTTTTACAGACAAAAAACTAGAATTTTGCCTGATTCCCCAATTTTCGTGTGCTATAGCCCACGCCTTCCAAGTGGGTCCGGATCCCCCGGACCCCGATCGCCTAAAATTTTTCCGAGCCATCAAATACGACCTAAGGAACCATAGTCACTGCCCCGCGAGGCCTTTCCTCGTTGTTTTGCGTTTTACGGCCAAAAAACTTGAATTCCGCCCGATTCCCATATATTCGTGTATAGCCCATGCCTTCCGAGTGGATCCGGGCCCCCCGGACCCCAATCGCCTAAAATTATTAGGGGCCATCAAATACTACCTAAGGAACCATAGTGACCGCCCCTCCATCGGCGTTCCTCGTTGTTTTGCATTTTACGGCCAAAAAACTCGAATTCCGCCCGATTCCCATATATTCGTATGTTATAGCCCACGCCTTCCGAGTGGATCCGGGCCCCCCGGACCCCGATCGCTTAAAATTATTAGGGGCCATCAAATACTACCTAAGGAACCATAGTCACTGCCCTGCTATGACTGTTCCTCGTTGTTTTCCATTTTACGAACAAAAAGCTAGAATTCCGCCCGATTCCCATATTTTCGTGTGCTCTTGCACATGCCTTCCGAGTGGTCACGGGTCCCCCAAAATCGAATTGCCTTAAATTTTTCAAGGCCATCAAATATGACCTAAGGAACCATATTCACCGCCCCGCCATGGCCGTTCCTTGTTGTTTTGCGTTTTACGGACAAAAAACTAGAATTTCGCCTGATTCCCAAATTTTCGTGTGCTATAGCCCACGCCTTCCAAGTGGGTTCGGATCCCCCGGACCCCGATCGCCTAAAATTTTTCCGAGCCATCAAATACGACCTAAGGAACCATAGTCACTGCCCCGCGAGGCCGTTCCTCATTCTTTTGCGTTTTACGGCCAAAAAACTTGAATTCCGCCCGATTCCCATATATTCGTATGCTATAGCCCACGCCTTCCGAGTGGATCCGGGCCCCCCGGACCCCGATCGCCTAAAATTATTAGGGGCCATAAAATACGACCTAAGGAACCATAGTCACCGCCCCTCCATCGCCGTTCCTCGTTGTTTTGCGTTTTACGGCCAAAAAACTAGAATTCCGCCTGATTCCCAATATTCGTGAGCTATAGCCCACGCCTTCCGAATGGGTCCGAGCACCCTAACCCCGATCGCCTAAAATTATTACGGGCCATCAAATATGACCTAAGGAACCATAGTCACCGCCCCGCCATGGCCGTTCCTCGTTGTTTTGCATTTTACGGCAAAAAAATAGAATTCCGCCCAATTCTCATATTTTCGTGTGATATAGCCCACGCCTTCCAAGTGGGTCCGGGCCCCCGGACCCCGATCGCCTAAAATTATTCGGAGCCATCAAATACGACCAAAGGAACCCTAGTCACTTCCCTGCCATGGGCATTCCTCGTTATTTTGCGTTTTACTGCCAAAACACTAGAATTCCGCCTGATTCCCATATATTCGTGTGCTATGGCCCACGCCTTCCTAGTGGGTCCGACTTCTGAGCTATCAAATACGACCTAAGGAACCATAGTCACCGCCCCTCCATGACCGTTCCTCGTTGTTTTGCTTTTTACGACCAAAAAACTAGAATTTCGCCCGATTCACATATTTTCGCGTGCTCTAGCACATGCCTTCCGAGTGGTCACGGGTCCCCCAAAATCGGATTGCCTTAAATTTTTCAAGGCCATCAAATACGACCTAAGGAACCATAGTCACCGCCCCGCCGCGGCCGTTCCACGTTGTTTTGCATTTTACGGCCAAAAAATAAGAATTTCGCCCGATTCCCATATTTTTGTGTGTTATAGCCCATGTCCTCCGAGTGGGTCCGGGCCCTCGGACCCCGATCGCCTAAAATTATTCGAGGCCATCACATATGACCTAAGGAACCATAGTCACCGCCCAGCCATGGCCGATTCCCATATATTCGTATGTTATAGCCCACACCTTCCGAGTGGATCCGGGCCCCCCGGACCGCGATCGCCTAATAATTTTCTGGCCTATCAATATGACCGAAGGAACCACAACCACTGCCCCGCCATGACTGTTCTTTATTGTGTTGCTTTATACGGCCAAAAAACTTGAATTTCGCCCGATTGCCATATTTTCGTGTGCTATAGCCCAAGCCTTCCAATTGGGCCGGGCCCCCGGACCCCGATCGCCTAAAATTTTTCCGAGCCATCAAATACGACCTAAGGAACCATAGTCACTGCCCCGCCATGGACGTTCCTCGTTGTTTTGCGTTTTACGGCCAAAAAACTAGAATTTCTCCTATTTCCCATATTTTTGTGTGCCATATCCCATGCCTTCCGAGTGGGTCCGTCCCCAGGACCCCGATCGCCTAAAATTATTTAGGGCCATCAAATACGACTTAAGGAACCATAGTCACCGCCCCGCCATGACCGTTCCTCGTTGTTTTGCTTTTTACGGCCAAAAAACTAGAATTCCGCCCGATTCCCATATATTCATGTGCTATAGAGCACGCCTTCCAAGTGGGTCCGGATCCCCCGGACACAGATCGCCTAAAATTTTTTTGAACCATCAAATACGACCTGAGGAATCATAGTCACTGCCCTTCCATGACCGTTCTTCATTTTTTTTCCTTTTTACATCCAAAAAACTAGAAATTTGGGCGATTGCCATATTTTGGTGAGCTAGCCCATGCCTTCCAAGTAGATTCGGGCCCCCCGGACCCCGATCGCTTAAAATTTATTTGGGCCATCAAATACGACCTAAGGAACCATATTCACCGCCCCGCCATGGACATTCCTCGGTGTTTTGCGTTTTACGGCCAAAAAACTAGAATTTCGCCGATTCCCATATTTTCGTGTGCTATAAGCCGACGCCTTCCGAGTGGGTCCAGGCACCCGGACCCCGATCGCCTAAAATTATTCGGGGCCATCAAATACGACCTAAGGAACCAAAGTCACCTCCCCTCCATGGCCGTTCCTCATTGTTTTGCGTTTGACGGCCAAATAACTAGAATTCCGCCTGATTCCCATATTTTCGTGTGCTATAGCCTACGCCTTCTAAGTGAGTCCGGGCCCCCGGACCCCGATCAACTAAAACTTTTCCAGGCCATCAAATACAACCTAAGGAACCATAGTTACAGCCCTTCCATGACCATTCTTCGTTTTGTTTCCTTTGTACATCCAAAAAACTAGAAATTTGGGCGATTGCCATATTTTGGTGAGCTAGCCCATGCCTTCCGAGTAGATTCGGGCCCCCCGGACCCCGATCGCTTAACATTTATTTGGGCTATCAAATACGACCTAAGGAACCATAGTCACCGCCCCACCATGACTATTCCTCGTTGTTTTGCTTTTTACGAACAAAAAACTAGAATTCCGCTAGATTCCCATATTTTCGCATGCTCTAGCCCACGACTTTCGAGTAGGCCCAGGTCCCACGAAACCAGATTGCCTAAAAATTTTCCAGGCCATCAAATAAGATCTAAGGAACCATAGTCATTGCCCCGCTATGGCCGTTCCTCGTTGTTTTGCGTTTTACCACCAAAAAACTAAAATTCCGCCCGATTCCCATATATTCGTGTCCTATAGCCCACGATTCCTAGTGGGTCCGGGTCCCCCGGACCCCGATCGCCTAAAATTATTCAGGGCCATCAAATACGACCTAAGGAACCATAGTCACCGCCCTACCATGGCCGTTCCTCGTTGATTTGTGTTTTACGGCAAAAAAATTAGAATTACGCCCGATTCTCATATATTAGTGTGCTATAGCCCATGCCTTCCGAGTGGGTCCGGGCCCCCCGGACCCCGATCGCCTAAACGTTTTTAGAGCCATCAAATACGACCTAAGGAACCATAGTCACAGCCCCGCTATGGCAGTTCCTCATTGTTTTGCGTTTTACGAGCAAACAACTAGAATTTCTCCCTATTCCCATATTTTCGTGTGCTATAGCCCACGCCTTCCGAATGGGTCCGAGTCCCCGGACCCCGATCGGCTAAAATTATTCCGGGACATCAAATACGACCTAAGGAACCATAGTCACCACCCCGCCATGGCCGTTCCTCGTTGTTTTGCATTTTACGGCCAAAACACTAGAATTCCGCCCGATTCCCATACATTCGTATGCTATAGCCCACGCCTTCCGAGTGGACCGCGATCGCCTATAATATTTCCGGGCTATCACATAGGACCTAAGGAACCACAGACACTGCCCCGCCATGACCGTTCTTCGTTGTTTTGCTTTATACGGCCAAAAAACTTGAATTTCGCCCGATTGCCATATTTTCATGTGCTATAGCCCAAGCCTTCCAAGTGGGTCGGGCCCCCGGACTCTGATCGCCTAAAAATTTTCCGAGCCATCAAATACGACCTAAGGAACAATAGTCACTGCCCTGCCATGGACGTTCCTTGTTGTTTTGCATTTTACGACCAAAAAACTAGAATTTTGCCCGATTCCCATATGTCCATGTGCTATAGCCCACACCTTCCGAGTTGGTCCGGGATCCCTAGACCCCGATCGCCTAAAATTTATTTGGGCCATCAAATATGACCGAAGGATCCATAGTCAGCGCCCCACCATGACCGTTCCTCGTTGTTTTGCTTTTTACGACCAAAAAACTAGAATTTCGCCTGATTCCCATATATTCATGTGCTATAGCCCGCGCCTTCCGAGTGAGTCTGGGCCCCCGGACCCCGATCAACTAAAACTTTTCCAGGCCATCAAATATGACCTAAGGAACCATAGTTACCGCCCTTCCATGACCGTTCTTCGTTTTTTTTCCTTTGTACATCCAAAAAACTAGAAATTTGGGCGATTGCCATATTTTGGTAAGCTAGACCATGCCTTCCGAGTAGATTCGGGCCCCCCGGACCCTGATCGCTTAACATTTATTTGGGCCATCAAATACGACCTAAGGAACCATAGTCACCGCCCCGCCATGACTATTCCTCGTTGTTTTGCTTTTTACGAACAAAAAACTAGAATTCCCCTAGATTCCCATATTTTCGCATGCTCTATCCCACGCCTTCCGAGTAGGCCCAGGACCCACGAAACCAGATTGCCTAAAAATTTTCCAGGCCATCAAATAAGACCTAAGGAACCATAGTCACTGCCCCGCCATGGCCGTTCCTCGTTGTTTTGCGTTTTACCACCAAAAAACTAAAATTCTGCCCGATTCCCATTATTCGTGTCCTATAGCCCACTCCTTCCTAGTGGGTCCGGGCCCCCCGGACCCCGATCGCCTAAAATTATTCAGGGCCATCAAATACGACCTAAGGAACCATAGTCACCGCCCCACCATGGCCGTTCCACGTTGATTTGTGTTTTACGGCAAAAAAAATTAGAATTACGCCCGATTCTCATTTATTAGTGTGCTATAGCCCACGCCTTCCGAGTGGGTCCGGGCCCCCCAGACCCCGATCGCCTAAAATTTTTTCGAGCCATCGAATACGACCTAAGGAACCATAGTCACTGCCCCGCCATGGCCGTTCCTCATTGTTTTGTGTTTTACGAGCAAACAACTAGAATTTCTCCCGATTCCCATATTTTCGTGTGCTATACGCACACGCCTTCCGAATGGGTCCGAGCCCCCGGACCCCGATCGGCTAAAATTATTCCGGGACATCAAATATGACCTAAGGAACCATAGTCACCACCCCGCCATGGCCGTTCCTCGTTATTTTGCATTTTACGGCCAAAAAACTAGAATTCCGCCCGATTCCCATATATTCGTATGCTATAGCCCACGCCTTCCGAGTGGACCGCGATCGCCTAAAATATTTCCGGGCTATCACATAGGACCTAAGGAACCACAGCCACTGCCCCGCCATGACCGTTCTTTGTTGTTTTGCTTTATACGGCCAAAAAACTTGAATTTCGCCCGATTGCCATATTTTCATGTGCTATAGCCCAAGCCTTCCAAGTGGGTCGGGCCCCCGGACTCCGATCGCCTAAAAATTTTCCGAGCCATCAAATACGACCTAAGGAACCATAGTCACTGCCCTTCCATAGACGTTCCTCGTTGTTTTGCATTTTACGACCAAAAAACTAGAATTTTGCCCGATTCCCATATGTCCATGTGCTATAGCCCACACCTTCCGAGTTGGTCCGGGCTCCCTAGAACCCGATCGCCTAAAATTTATTTGGGCCATCAAATACGACCGAAGGATCCATAGTCAGCACCCCACCATGACCGTTCCTCGTTGTTTTGCTTTTTACGACCAAAACACTAGAATTTCGCCTGATTCCCATATATTCGTGTGCTATAGCCCACGCCTTCCGAGTGGGTACGGGCCTCCTGGACACCGACCGCCTAAAATTATTCCGGTCCATCAAATATGACCTAAGGAACCATAGTCACCGCCCTGCCGTGGCCGTTCCTCGTTGCTTTGCTTTTTACGGCCTAAAAACTAGAATTTCTCCCGTTTCCCATATTTTTGTGTGTCATAGCCCATGCCTTCCGAGTGGGTCCGGCCCCAGGACCCCGATCGCCTAAAATTATTCAGGGCCATCAAATACGAACTAAGAAACCATAGTCACCGCCCCACCATGGTCGTTCCTCGTTGATTTGCGTTTTACGGCCAAAAAACTAGAATTCCGCCCGATTCCCATATATTTGTGTGCTATAGCCTACGCCTTCTAAGTGAGTCCGGGCCCCGGGACCCCGATCAACTAAAATTTTTCCAGGCCATCAAATACGACCTAAGGAACCATAGTCACCGCCCTGCCATGACTGTTCTTCATTTTTTTTCCTTTTTACATCCAAAAAACTAGAAATTTGGGCGATTGCCATATTTTGGTGAGCTAGCCCATGACTTCCAAGTAGATTCGGGCCCCCCGGACCCCGATCGCTTAAAATTTATTTGAGCCATCAAATACGACCTAAGGAACCATATTCACCGCCCCGCCATGGCCATTAATCGTTGTTTTGCGTTTTACGGCCAAAAAACTAGAATTTCGCCGATTCCCATATTTTCGTGTGCTATAAGCCGACGCCTTCCGAGTGGGTCCAGGTACCCGGACCCCAATCGCCTAAAATTATTCGGGGCCATCAAATACGACCTAAGGAACCATAGTCACCGCCCCTCCATGGCCGTTCCTCATTGTTTTGCGTTTGACGGCCAAAAAACTAGAATTCCGCTTGATTCCCATATTTTCGTGTGCTATAACCTACGCCTTCTAAGTGAGTCCGGGCCCCCGGACCCCGATCAACTAAAACTTTTCTAGGCCATCAAATACAACCTAAGGAACCAGAGTTACAGTCTTTCCATGACCATTCTTCATTTCTTTTCCTTTGTACATCCAAAAAACTAGAAATTTGGGCGATTGCCATATTTTGGTGAGCTAGCCCATGCCTTCCGAGTAGATTCGGGCCCCCCGGACCCCGATCGCTTAACATTTATTTGGGCCATCAAATACGACCTAAGGAACCATAGTCACCTCCCCGCCATGACTATTCCTCGTTGTTTTGCTTTTTACGAACAAAAAACTAGAATTCCGCTAGATTCCCATATTTTCGCATGCTCTAGCCCACGCCTTCCGAGTAGGCCCAGGTCCCACGAAACCAGATTGCCTAAAATTTTTCCAGGCCATCAAATAAGACCTAAGGAACCATAGTCACTGCCCCGCCATGGCCGTTCCTCGTTGTTTTGCGTTTTACCACCAAAAAACTAAAATTCCGCCCGATTCCCATATATTCGTGTGCTATAGCCCACGCATTCCTAGTGGGTCCGGGCCCCCGGACCCCGATCGCCTAAAATTATTCAGGGCCATCAAATACGACCTAAGGAACCATAGTCACTGCCCCACCATGGCCGTTCCTCGTTGATTTGTTTTTTACGGCAAAAAAAATTAGAATTACGCCCGATTCTCATATATTAATGTGCTATAGCCCACGCCTTCCGAGTGGGTCCGGGCCCTCCCGGACCCCGATCGCCTAAACTTTTTTCGAGCCATCAAATACGACCTAAGGAACCATAGTCACTGCCCCGCCATGTCCGTTCCTCATTGTTTTGCGTTTTACGAGCAAAAAACTAGAATTTCTCCCGATTCCCATATTTTCGTGTGCTATAGCCCACGCCTTCCGAATGGGTCCGAGCCCCCGGACCCCGATCGGCTAAAATTATTCCGGGACATCCAATACGACCTAAGGAACCATATTCACCACCCCGCCATGGCCATTCCTCGTTGTTTTGCATTTTACGGCCAAAAAACTAGAATTCCGCCCGATTCCCATATATTCGTATGCTATAGCCCACGCCTTCCGAGTAGACCGCGATCGCCTAAAATATTTTCGGGCTATCACATAGGACCTAAGGAACCACAGCCACTGCCCCGCCATGACCGTTCTTTGTTGTTTTGCTTTATACGGCCAAAAAACTTGAATTTCGCCCGATTGCCATATTTTCATGTGCTATAGCCCAAGCCTTCCAAGTGGGTCGGGCCCCCGGACTCCGATCGCCTAAAAATTTTTCGAGCCATCAAATACGACCTAAGGAACCATAGTCACTGCCCTTCCATAGACGTTCCTCGTTGTTTTGCATTTTACGACCAAAAAACTAGAATTTTGCCCGATTCCCATATGTCCATGTGCTATAGCCCACACCTTCCGAGTTGGTCCGGGCTCCCTAGACCCCGATCGCCTAAAATTGTTTTGGGCCATCAAATATGACTGAAGGATCCATAGTCAGCGCCCCGCCATGACCGTTCTTCGTTGTTTTGCTTTTTACGACCAAAAGACTATAATTCCGCCTGATTCCCATATTTTCGTGTGCTCTAGCCCATGCCTTCCGAGTGGTCCCAGGTCCCCCAAAACCGGATTGCCTTAAATTTTTCAAGGCCATCAAATACAACCTAAGGAACCATATTCACCGCCCCACCATGGTCGTTCCTCGTTGTTTTGCATTTTACGGACAAAAAACTAGAATTTTGCCTGATTCCCATATATTCGTATGCTGTAGCCCATGCCTTCCGAGTGGATCCGGGCCCCCTTGACCGCGATCACCTAAAATATTTCCGGGCTATCACATATGACCAAAGGAACCACAGCCACTGCCCTTCCATGACCGTTCTTCGTTATTTTGCTTTATACGGCCAAAAAACTTGAATTTCGCCCGATTGCCATATTTTCATGTGCTATAGCCCAAGCCTTCCAAGTGGGTCGGGCCCCCGGACCCCGATTGCCTAAAATTTTTTCGAGCCATCAAACACGACCTAAGGAACCATTGTCACTGCCCCACCATGGACGTTCCTTGTTGTTTTGCGTTTTACGACCAAAAAACTAGAATTTCGCCCGATTCCCATATGTCCGTGTGCTATAGCCCACACCTTCCGAGTTGGTCCGGGCTCCCCTGACCCCGATCGCCTAAAATTTATTTGGGCCATCATATACGACCGAAGGATCCATAGTCACCGCCCCACCATGACCGTTCCTCATTGTTTTTCTTTTTACGACCAAAAAACTAGAATTCCGCCCGATTCCCATATTTTCGTGTTCTCTCGCCCATGCCTTCCGAGTGGTCCCGGGTCCCCCAAAACCGGATTGCCTTAAATTTTTCAAGGCCATCAAATACGACCTAAGGAACCATATTCACCACCCCACCATGGCCGTTCCTCGTTGGTTTGCGTTTTACGGACAAAAAACTAGAATTTCGCCTGATTCCCATATTTTTGTGTGCTATAAGCCCATGCATTCCGAGTGGGTCCGGGCCTCTGGACCCCGATCACCTAAAATTATTCAGGGACATCAAATAAGACCTAAGGAACCATAGTCACCGCCCCGCCATGGTCGTTCCTCGTTGTTCTGCGTTTTACGGCCAAAACACTAGAATTCCACATGATTCCCATATATTCGTGTGCTAGCCCACGCCTTCCGAGTGGGTCTGGGCTCCCCGGACCCCGATCGCCTAAAATTTTTCTGAGCTATCAAATACGACCTAAGGAACGATAGTCACCTATCCGTCGTGGCCGTTCCTCGTTGTTTTGCATTTTACAGCCAAAAAACTAGAATTTCGCCGAATTCCCATATTTTCGTATGCTATAGCCTATGCCTTCCGAGTGGGTCCGGGCTTCCGAACCTCGATCGCCTAAAATTAATTGGGGCCATCAAATAAGACCAAAGGAACCATAGTCACCACCCTGCCATGGCCGTTCCTCGTTGTTTTGCGTTTAACGGCAAAACAACTAGAATTCCGCCCGATTCATATATTTTCGTTTGCTATAGCCCATGCCTTCCGAATGGGTCCGAGCCCCCTGACCCCAATTGCCTAAAATTATTCCGGGCCATCAAATACGACCTAAGGAACCATAGTCACCACCCCGCCATGGCCATTCCTAGTTGTTTTGCGTTTTACGGCAAAAAAACTAGAATTTCGCCCGATTCTCATACTTTCATGTGATATAGCCCACGCCTTCCAAGTGGGTCCGGGCCCCCGGACCGTGATCGCCTAAAATATTTCTGGGCTATAACATACGACCTAAGGAACCACAACCATCGCCCCGCCATGACCGTCCTTCGTTGTTTTGCTTTATACGGCCAAAAAACTTGAATTTCGCCAGATTGCCATATTTTCATGTGCTATAGCCCAAGCCTTCCAAGTGGGTCGGGCCCCCAGACCCCGATCGCCTAAAAAATTTTCGATCCATCAAATACGACCTAAGGAACCATAGTCACTGCCCCACTATGGACGTTCCTCATTGTTTTGCATTTTACGACCAAAAAACTAGAATTTCGCCCGATTCCCATATGTCCGTGTGCTAGCCCACACCTTCCGAGTTGGTCCGGGCTCCCCAGACACCGATCGCCTAAAATTTATTTGGGCCATCAAATACGACCGAAGGATCCATAGTCACCGCCCCGCCATGACCGTTCCTCGTTGTTTTGCCTATTAAGACCAAAAAACTAGAATTCCGCCTGATTCCCATATTTTCGTGTGCTCTAGCCCATGCCTTTCGAGTGGTCTCGGGTCTACCAAAACCGGATTGCCTTAAATTTTTCAAGGCCATCAAATACGACCTAAGGAACCATATTCACCGCCCCGCCATGGTCGTTCCTCGTTGTTTTGCATTTAACGGACAAAAAACTAAAATTTCGCCCTATTCCCAAATATTCGTATGCTATAGCCCACGCCTTCCGAGTGGATCCGGGCCCCTGACCGCGATCGGCTAAAATATTTTTGGGCTATCACATTCGACCTAAGGAACCACAGCCACCGCCCCGCCATGAACGTTCTTCGTTGTTTTGCTTTATACGGCCAAAAAACTTGAATTTCGCCCGATTGTCATATTTTCATGTGCTATAGCCCAAGCCTTCCAAGTGGGTCGGGCCCCCGGACCCCGATCGCCTAAAATTTTTCCGAGCCATCAAATACGAACTAAGGAACCACAGTCACTGCCCCGCCATGGACGTTCCTCTTTGTTTTGCATTTTACGACCAAAAAACTAGAATTTCGCCTGATTCCCATATGTCCGTGTGCTATAGCCCACATCTTCCGAGTTGGTCCGGGCTCCCCAGACCTCGATCGCCTAAAATTTATCCGAGCCATCAAATACGACCTAAGGAACCATAGATACCGCCCCGCCGTGGTCGTTCCTCGTTGTTTTGCTTTTTACGACCAAAAAACTAGAATTCTCCCTGATTCCCATATTTTCGTGTGCTCTAGCCCATGCCTTCCGAGTGGTCCCAGGTCCCCCAAAACCGGATTGCCTTAAATTTTTAAAGGCCATCAAATACGACCTAAGGAACCATATTCACCGCCCCGCCATGGCCGTTCCTCGTTGTTTTGCGTTTTACGGACAAAAAACTAGAATTTTACCCGATTCCCATATATTCGTATGCTATAGCCCACGCCTTCCGAGTGGATTCGGGCCCCCAGGACCGCGATCGCCTAAAATATTTCCGCGCTATCACATACGACCAAAGGAACCACAGCCACCGCCCTTCCATGACCGTTCTTCATTGTTTTGCTTTATACGGCCAAAAAACATGAATTTCGCCCGATTGCCATATTTTCATGTGCTATAGCCCAAGCCTTCCAAGTGGGTCGGGCCCCCGGACCCCGATTGCCTAAAATTTTTCCGAGCCATCAAACACGACCTAAGGAACCATTGTCACTTCCCCGCCATGGACGTTCCTTGTTGTTTTGCGTTTTACGACCAAAAAACTAGAATTTCGCCCGATTTTCATATGTCCGTGTGCTATAGCCCACACCTTCCGAGTTGGTCCGGGCTCCCGTGACCCCGATCGCCTAAAATTTATTTGGGCCATCATATACGACCGAAGGATCCATAGTTACCGCCCCACCATGACCGTTCCTCATTGTTTTTCTTTTTACGACCAAAAAACTAGAATTCCGCCCGATTCCCATATTTTCGTGTTCTCTCGCCCATGCCTTCCGAGTGGTCCCGGGTCCCCCAAAACCGGATTGCCTTAAATTTTTCAAGGCCATCAAATACGACCTAAGGAACCATATTCACCACCCCGCCATGGCCGTTCCTCGTTGGTTTGTGTTTTACGGACAAAAAACTAGAATTTCGCCTGATTCCCATATTTTTGTGTGCTATAAGCCCATGCATTCCGAGTGGGTCCGGGCCTCTGGACCCCGATCGCCTAAAATTATTCGAGGACATCAAATAAGACCTAAGGAACCATTGTCACCGCCCCGCCATGGTCGTTCCTCGTTGTTCTGCGTTTTACGGCCAAAACACTAGAATTCCACGTGATTCCCATATATTCGTGTGCTAGCCCACGCCTTCCGAGTGGGTCTGGGCTCCCCGGACCCCGATCGCCTAAAATTATTCTGAGCTATCAAATACGACCTAAGGAACGATAGTCACCTATCCGTCGTGGCCGTTCCTCGTTGTTTTGCATTTTACAGCCAAAAAACTAGAATTTCGCCGAATTCCCATATTTTCGTATGCTATAGCCTATGCCTTCCGAGTGGGTCCGGGCTTCCGAACCTCGATCGCCTAAAATTAATTGGGGCCATCAAATAAGACCAAAGGAACCATAGTCACCACCCTGCCATGGCCGTTCCTCGTTGTTTTGCGTTTAACGGCAAAACAACTAGAATTCCGCCCGATTCATATATTTTCGTTTGCTATAGCCCATGCCTTCCGAATGGGTCCGAGCCCCCTGACCCCAATCGCCTAAAATTATTCCGGGCCATCAAATACGACCTAAGGAACCATAGTCACCACCCCGCCATGGCCATTCCTAGTTGTTTTGCGTTTTACGGCAAAAAAACTAGAATTTCGCCCGATTCTCATATTTTCATGTGATATAGCCCAAGCCTTCCAAGTGGGTCCGGGCCCCCGGACGGCGATCGCCTAAAATATTTCTGGGCTATAACATACGACCTAAGGAACCACAGCCATCGCCCCGCCATGACCGTCCTTCGTTGTTTTGCTTTATACGGCCAAAAAACTTGAATTTCACCCGATTGCCATATTTTCATGTGCTATAGCCCAAGCCTTCCAAGTGGGTCGGGCCCCCAGACCCCGATCGCCTAAAAATGTTTTGAGCCATCAAATACGACCTAAGGAACCATAGTCACTGCCCCACTATGGACGTTCCTCATTGTTTTGCATTTTACGACCAAAAAACTAGAATTTCGCCCGATTCCCATATGTCCGTGTGCTAGCCCACACCTTCCGAGTTGGTCCGGGCTCCCCAGACACCGATCGCCTAAAATTTATTTGGGCCATCAAATACGACCGACGGATCCATAGTCACCGCCCCGCCATGACCGTTCCTCGTTGTTTTGCTTTTTAAGACCAAAAAACTAGAATTCCGCCTGATTCCCATATTTTCGTGTGCTCTAGCCCATGCCTTTCGAGTGGTCTCG
Organism: Nicotiana tabacum; assembly: GCF_000715075.1. Classification (NCBI taxonomy): domain Eukaryota; kingdom Viridiplantae; phylum Streptophyta; class Magnoliopsida; order Solanales; family Solanaceae; genus Nicotiana; species Nicotiana tabacum. The sequence goes on along the minus strand of NC_134081.1, from coordinate 130,247,556 downwards.
GGTCCACCAAAACCGGATTGCCTTAAATTTTTCAAGGCCATCAAATACAACCTAAGGAACCATATTCACCACCCCGCCTTGGTCGTTCCTCGTTGTTTTGCATTTAACGGACAAAAAACTAAAATTTCGCCCTATTCCCATATATTTGTATGCTATAGCCCACGCCTTCCGAGTGGATCCGGGCCCCCTGACCGTGATCGGCTAAAATATTTTCGGGCTATCACATTCGACCTAAGGAACCACAGCCACCGCCCCGCCATGAACGTTCTTCGTTGTTTTGCTTTATACGGCCAAAAAACTTGAATTTCGCCCGATTGTCATATTTTCATGTGCTATAGCCCAAGCCTTCCAAGTGGGTCGGGCCCCCGAACCCCGATCGCCTAAAATTTTTCCGAGCCATCAAATACGAACTAAGGAACCACAGTCACTGCCCCGCCACGGACGTTCCTCTTTGTTTTGCATTTTACGACCAAAAAACTAGAATTTCGCCTGATTCCCATATGTCTGTGTGCTATAGCCCACATCTTCCGAGTTGGTCCGGGCTCCCCAGACCTCGATCGCCTAAAATTTATCCGAGCCATCAAATACGACCTAAGGAACCATAGATACCGCCCCGCCGTGGTCGTTCCTCGTTGTTTTGTTTTTTACGACCAAAAAACTAGAATTCTGCTTGATTCCCATATTTTCGTGTGCTCTAGCCCATGCCTTCTGAGTGGTCCCAGGTCCCCCAAAACCGGATTGCCTTAAATTTTTCAAGGCCATCAAATACGACCTAAGGAACCATATTCACCGCCCCGCCATGGCCGTTCCTCGTTGTTTTGCGTTTTACGGACAAAAAACTAGAATTTCGCCCGATTTCCATATATTCGTATGCTATAGCCCACGCCTTCCGAGTGGATTCAGGCCCCCAGGACCGCGATCGCCTAAAATATTTCCGGGCTATCACATACGACCAAAGGAACCACAGCCACCGCCCTTCCATGACCGTTCTTCGTTATTTTGCTTTATACGGCCAAAAAACTTGAATTTCGCCCGATTGCCATATTTTCATGTGCTATAGCCCAAGCCTTCCAAGTGGGTCGGGTACCCGGACCTCGATCGCATAAAAATTTTCCGAGCCATCAAATACGACCTAAGGAACCATAGTCACTGCCCCGCCATGGACGTTCCTCGTTGTTTTGCATTTTACAACCAAAAAACTAGAATTTTTCCCGATTCCCATATGTCCGTGTGCTATAAGCCCACACTTTCCGAGTTGGTCCGGGCTCCTAGACCCCGATCGCCTAAAATTTAGTTGGGCCATCAAATATGACCGAAGGAACCATAGTCACTGCCCCGCCTTAGCCGTTCCTCGTCGTTTTGCATTTTACGGCCACAAAACTAGAATTACTCCCAATTCCCATATTTTCGTTTGCTATAGCCCACGCCTTCTAAGTGGGTCCGGGCCCCCGGACCCTGATCGCCTAAAATTATTCGGGGCCATCAAATACGAACTAAGGAACCATAGTCACCGCCCCGCCATGGCCGTTCCTCATTGTTTTGCATTTTACGGCCAAAAAACTAGAATTCCGCCCGATTCCCATATATTCATGTGCTATAGCCCACGCCTTCCGAGTGGGACCGGGACCCCAGAACCCGATCGCCTAAACTTTTTCCAAGCCATCAAATATGACCTAAGGAACCATAGATACCTCCCTGTCGTGGTCGTTCCTCGTTGTTTTGCTTTTTACTACCAAAAAATTAGAATTCTGCCTGATTCCCATATTTTCGTGTGTTCTAGCCCATGCCTTCCGAGTGGTCCCGGGTCCCCCAAAACCGGATTGCCTTAAATTTTTCAAGGCCATCAAATACGACCTAAGGGACCATATTCACCGCCCCACCATGGCTGTTCCTCGTTGTTTTGCGTTTTACGGACAAAAAACTAGAATTTCGCCCGATTCCCATATATTCTTATGCTATAGCCCACACCTTCCGAGTGGATTCGGGCCCCCCTGACCGCGATCGCCTAAATTATTTCCGGGCTATCACATACGACCTAAGGAACCACAGCCACCGCTCTGCCATGACCGTTCTTTGTTATTTTGCTTTATGCGGCCAAAAAACTTGAATTTCGCCCGATTGCCATATTTTCATGTGCTATAGCCCAAGCCTTCCAAATGGGGAGGGTACCCGGACCCCGATCGCCTAAAATTTTTTCGAGCCATCAAATACGACCTAAGGAACCGTAGTCACTGCCCCGCCATGGACGTTCCTCGTTGTTTTGCGTTTTACGACCAAAAAACTAGAATTTTGCCCGATTCCCATATGTCCGTGTGCTATAAGCCCACACTTTTCGAGTTGGTCCGGGCTCCCCAGACCCCGATCGCCTAAAATTTATTTGGGCCATCAAATACGACCTAAGGAACCATATATACTGCCCCGCCATGGTTGTTCCTCATTGTTTTGCTTTTTAGGACCAAAAAACTAGAATTCTGCCTGATTCCCATATTTTCGTGTGCTCTAGCCCATGCCTTCCGAGTGGTCCCGGGTCCCCCAAAACCGGATTGCCTTAAATTTTTCAAGGCGATCAAATACGACCTAAGGAACCATATTCACCGCCCCGCTATGGCCGTTCCTCGTTGTTTTGCATTTTACGGACAAAAAACTAGAATTTCGCCTGTTTCCCATATTTTCATTAGCTATAAGCCCACGCCTTCTGAGTGGGTCCGGGCCTCCGAACCCTTATCGCCTAAAATTATTCGGGGACATCAAATACGACCTAAGGAACCATAGTCACCGCCCTGCCATGGCCGTTCCTCGTTGTTTTGCATTTTACGGCCAAAAAACTAGAATTCCGAGTGATTCCCATATATTCGTGTGCTAGCCTACGCCTTCCGAGTGGGTTCGGGCTCCCCGGACCCCGATCGCCTAAAACATTTTTGAGCCATCAAATACAACCTAAGGAACGATAGTCACCTACCCGCCGTGGCCGTTCCTCGTTGTTTTGCATTTTACATCCAAAAAACTAGAATTTCGCCGAATTCCCATATTTTCGTGTGCTATAGCCTATGCCTTCCGGGTCGGTCCAAGCTTCCAGACCCCAATCGCCTAAAATTATTCGGTTCCATCAAAAATGACCTAAGGAACCATAGTCACTGCCCCGCCATGGCCGTTCCTCATTGTTTGGCGTTTAACGGTAAAAAAACTAGAATTCCGCCCGATTCCCATATTTTCGTGTGCTATAGCCCATGCCTTCCGAGTGGATCCGGGCCCCCTGACCGTGATCGGCTAAAATATTTCCGGGCTATCACATTCGACCTAAGGAACCACAGCCACCGCCCCGCCATGAACGTTCTTCGTTGTTTTGCTTTATACGGCCAAAAAACTTGAATTTCGCCCGATTGTCATATTTTCATGTGCTATAGCCCAAGCCTTCCAAGTGGGTCGGGCCCCCGAACCCCGATCGCCTAAAATTTTTCCGAGCCATCAAATACGAACTAAGGAACCACAGTCACTGCCCCGCCATGGACGTTCCTCTTTGTTTTGCATTTTACGACCAAAAAACTAGAATTTCGCCTGATTCCCATATGTCTGTGTGCTATAGCCCACATCTTCCGAATTGGTCCGGGCTCCCCAGACCTCGATCGCCTAAAATTTATCCGAGCCATCAAATACGACCTAAGGAACCATAGATACCGCCCCGCCGTGGTCGTTCCTCGTTGTTTTGCTTTTTACGACCAAAAAACTAGAATTCTGCTTGATTCCCATATTTTCGTGTGCTCTAGCCCATGCCTTCTGAGTGGTCCCAGGTCCCCCAAAACCGGATTGCCTTAAATTTTTCAAGGCCATCAAATACGACCTAAGGAACCATATTCACTGCCCCGCCATGGCCGTTCCTCATTGTTTTGCGTTTTACGGACAAAAAACTAGAATTTCGCCCGATTTCCATATATTCGTATGCTATAGCCCACGCCTTCCGAGTGGATTCAGGCCCCCAGGACCGCGATCGCCTAAAATATTTCCGGGCTATCACATACGACCAAAGGAACCACAGCCACCGCCCTTCCATGACCGTTCTTCGTTATTTTGCTTTATACGGCCAAAAAACTTGAATTTCGCCCGATTGCCATATTTTCATGTGCTATAGCCCAAGCCTTCCAAATGGGGAGGGTACCCGGACCCCGATCGCCTAAAATTTTTTCGAGCCATCAAATACGACCTAAGGAACCGTAGTCACTGCCCCGCCATGGACGTTCCTCGTTGTTTTGCGTTTTACGACCAAAAAACTAGAATTTTGCCCGATTCCCATATGTCCGTGTGCTATAAGCCCACACTTTTCGAGTTGGTCCGGGCTCCCCAGACCCCGATCGCCTAAAATTTATTTGGGCCATCAAATACGACCTAAGGAACCATATATACTGCCCCGCCATGGTTGTTCCTCATTGTTTTGCTTTTTAGGACCAAAAAACTAGAATTCTGCCTGATTCCCATATTTTCGTGTGCTCTAGCCCATGCCTTCCGAGTGGTCCCGGGTCCCCCAAAACCGGATTGCCTTAAATTTTTCAAGGCGATCAAATACGACCTAAGGAACCATATTCACCGCCCCGCTATGGCCGTTCCTCGTTGTTTTGCATTTTACGGACAAAAAACTAGAATTTCGCCTGTTTCCCATATTTTCATTAGCTATAAGCCCACGCCTTCTGAGTGGGTCCGGGCCTCCGAACCCTTATCGCCTAAAATTATTCGGGGACATCAAATACGACCTAAGGAACCATAGTCACCGCCCTGCCATGGCCGTTCCTCGTTGTTTTGCATTTTACGGCCAAAAAACTAGAATTCCGAGTGATTCCCATATATTCGTGTGCTAGCCTACGCCTTCCGAGTGGGTTCGGGCTCCCCGGACCCCGATCGCCTAAAACATTTTTGAGCCATCAAATACAACCTAAGGAACGATAGTCACCTACCCGCCGTGGCCGTTCCTCGTTGTTTTGCATTTTACATCCAAAAAACTAGAATTTCGCCGAATTCCCATATTTTCGTGTGCTATAGCCTATGCCTTCCGGGTGGGTCCAAGCTTCCAGACCCCAATCGCCTAAAATTATTCGGTTCCATCAAAAATGACCTAAGGAACCATAGTCACTGCCCCGCCATGGCCGTTCCTCATTGTTTGGCGTTTAACGGTAAAAAAACTAGAATTCCGCCCGATTCCCATATTTTCGTGTGCTATAGCCCATGCCTTCCGAATGGGTCTGAGCCCCATGGCCCCAATCGCCTAAAATTATTCCGGGCCATCAAATACGACCTAAGGAACCAGAGTCACCACCCCGCCATGGCCGTTCCTCATTATTTTGCGTTTTACGGCCAAAACACTAGAATTCTGCCTGATTCCCATATTTTCGTATGATATAGCCCACGCCTTCCAAGTGGGTCCGGGCCCTCGGACCCCCGATCGCCTAAAACTTTTTTGGTCCATCAACTATGACCTAAGGAACCATAGTCACCGCCCCTCCATGACCGTTCTTCGTTGTTTTGCTTTTTAAGGCCAAAAAACTAGAATTCTATTTGATACCCATATTTTCGAGTGCAGAGCCCACGCCTTCCGAGTGGGCACGGGTCCCCCGAAACCGGATTGCCTAACATTTTTCCAGGCCATCAAATATGACCTAAGGAACCATAGTCCCCGCCCCTCCATAGCCGTTCCTCGTTGTTTTGCATTTTATGGCCAAAAAACTAGAATTCCGCCTGATTCCCATATATTCGTGTGCTATAACCTACGCCTTCCTAGTGGGTCCGAGCCCCCCGGACCTTGATCGCCTAAAATTTTTCTGGGCTATCAAATACGACCTAAGGAACCATAGTCACCGCCCTGCCATGACCGTTCCTCGTTGTTTTGCCTTTTACGACCAAAAAACTAGAATACCGCCCGATTCCCATATTTTCGTGTACTCTAGCCCACGCCTTCTGAGTGGGCCCGGGTCCCCCGAAACTAGATTGCCTAACATTTTTCCAAGCCATCAAATATGACCTAAGGAACCATAGTCACCGCCCCGCCATGGCCGTTCCTAGTTGTTTTGCATTTTACGGCCAAAAAACTAGAATTCTGCCCTATTCCTATATATTCGTGTGCTATAGCCCACGCCTTCTGAGTGGGCCGATCGCCTAAAATTATTCGAGGCCATCAAATACGACCTAAGGAACCATAGTTACTGCCCTGCCATGTCCATTCCTCGTTGTTTTGCATTTTACGGCCAAAAAACTAGAATTTCGCTCGATTCCCATATTTTCGTGAGCTATAGCCCATGCCTTCCGAGTGGGTCCGGGCTCCCGAACCCCGATTGCCTAAAATTTTTCTGGGCCATCAAATATGACCTAAGGAACCATAGTCACCGCCCTGCCATGGACGTTCCTCGTTGTTTTGCATTTTACGGCCAAAAAACTAGAATTTTGCCGGATTCCCATATTTTCATGTGCTATAGCCTATGCCTTCCGAGTGCGTCCGGGCCTCCGGACCCCGATCGCCTAAAATTATTCGGGGCCATCAAATACGACCTAAGGAACCATAGTCACCTCCATGCCATGGCCGTTTCTCGTTATTTTGCATTTTAAGGCCAAAAAATAATATTCCACCCGATTCCCATATATTCGTGGGCTATAGCCCACGCCTTCCGAGTGGGTTCGGGCTCACGGACCCCGATCGCCTAAAATTATTCTGGTCCATCAAATACGACCTAAGGAACACCGCCCAGCCTTGGCCGTTCCTTGTTGTTTTGCATTTTACGGCCATAAAACTAGAATTCCTCCCGATTCCTATATTTTCGTGTGCTATAGCCCATGCATTCCGAGTGGGTCCGGGCCGCGATCGCCTAAAATTTATTTGGGCCATCAAATAAGACCTAAGGAACCATAGTCACCGCCCCGCCATGGCGGTTCCTCGTTGTTTTGCAATTTACGGCAAAAAAACTAGAATTCCGCCTGATTCCCATATATTTGTGTGCTATAGGCCACGCCTTCCGAGTGGGTCCGGCACCCCCGGACCCCGATCGCTTAAAATTTTTCTGAGCCATCAAATACGACCTAAGGAACCATAGTCACCGCCCCGTCGTGGCCAATCCTCGTTGTTTTGCATTTTACGGCCAAAAAACTAGAATTTCTCCGGATTCTCATATTTTCGTGTGCTATAGCCTATGCCTTCCGAGTGGGTCCGGGCCACGGACCCCGATCGCCTAAAATTATTCGGGGCCATTAAATACGACCTAAGGATCCATAGTCACCTCCCAGTCCTGGCCGTTCCTCGTTGTTTTGCATTTTACGGCAAAAAAATAAGAATTTCGCCCGATTCCCATATTTTCGTGTGATATAGCCCACGCCTTCCAAGTGGGTCCGGGCCCCCGGACCCCGATCGCCTAAAATTTTTTTAGGCCATCAACTACGACCTACGGAACCATAGTCACCACCCCGCCATGACCGTTCCTCATTTTTTTCCTTTTTACGTCCAAAAAACTAGAATTTCGCGCGATTGCCATATTTTCGTGAGCTATAGCTCATGCCTTCCGAGTGGGTCCTGGCCCCGATCGCCTAAAATTTATTTGGGCCATCAAATACGACCTAAAGAACCATAGTCACCGCCCCGCCTTGTTCGTTCCACGTTGTTTTGCATTTTACGTGCATAAAACTAGAATTCCTCCCAATTCCCATATTTTCGTGTGCTATAGCCCACGCCTTCTAAGTGGGTCCGGGCCCCTGGACCCCGATCGCCTAAAATTATTCGGGGCCATCAAATACGACCTAAGGAGCCATAATCACCGCCCCGCCATGGTCGTTCATCGTTGTTTTTGCGTTTTACGGCCAAAAAACTAGAATTTCGCCCGATTCCCATATATTCGTGTGCTATAGCCCACGCCTTCCGAGTGGGTCCGGGCCCCCGGACCCCGATCGCCTAAAATTATTCCGAGCCATCAAATACGAACTAAGGAACCATAGTCACTGCCCAGATGTGGCCGTTCCTCATTGTTTTGAATTTTACGGCCAAAAAACTAGAATTTCCCCCGATTCCCATATTATCGTGTGCTATAGCCCATGCCTTCCAAGTGGGTCCGAGCCCCCGGACCCCGATTGCCTAAAATTTTTTCGGGCTATCAAATTCGACCTAAGGAATCATAGTCACCGCCCTGCCATGATCGTTCCTCGTTGTTTTGCTTTTTACGACCAAAAAACTATAATTCTACCTGATTCCAATATTTTTGTGTGCTATAGCCCATGCTTTCCGAGTGGGACCGGGACCCCCGGACCCCGATCGCCTAAACTTTTTCCGAGCCATCAAATACGACCTAAGAAACCATAGTCACTGCCCCTCCATGGCCATTCCTCGTTGTTTTGCAATTTACGGCAAAAAAAACTAGAATTTCGCCCAATTCCCATATTTTCGTGTGCTATAGCCCATGCCTTCCGAGTGGGTTCGGGCCCCCGGACCCCGATCGCCTAAAATTATTCGTGTCCATCAAATACGACCTAAGGAACCATAGTCACTTCCCTGCCATGACCGTTCCTCGTTGTTTGCATTTTACGGCCAAAAAACTAGAATTTCGCCCGATTCCCATATTTTCGTGAGCTATAGCCCATGCCTTCCGAGAGGGTCCAGGCTCCCGGACCCCGATCGCCTAAAACTTTTCTGGGCCATCAAATATGACCTAAGGAACCATAGTCACCGCCATGCCATGGACATTCCTCGTTGGTTTGCATTTTACGGCCAAAAAACTAGAATTCCTCCCGATTCCTATATATTCGTGTGCTATAGCCCACGCATTCCTAGTGGGTTCCGGGGACCCCGGAACCCGATCGCCTAAAATATGTCTGGGCTATCAAATATGACCTAAGGAACCATTGTCAGCGCCCCTCCATGGGCGTTCCTCGTTGTTTTGCGTTTTACGGCCAAAAAACTAGAATTCCGCTCGATTCCCATATATTCGTGTGCTATAGCGAATGTCTTTCGAGTGGGTCCGGGCCCCCCGGACCCCGATCGCCTAAAATTATTCCGGGCCATCAAATACGACCTTAGGACCATAGTCACCGCCCAGTCGTGTCCGTTCCTTGTTGTTTTGCATTTTATGGCAAAAAAACTAGAATTTCGCCCGATTCCCATATTTTCATGTGCAGAGCCCACGCCTTCCGATTGGGTCCGGGTCCCCCAAACCCGGATTGCCTAACATTATTCCAGGCCATTAAATACGACCTAAGGAACCATAGTCATAGCCCCTCCATGGCCGTACCTCGTTGTTTTGCGTTTTACGGCTAAAACACTATAAATCCTCCCGATTCCCGTATTTTCATGTGCTATTGCCCACGCCTTACGAGTGGGTCCGTGTCCCCAGACCCCGATCGCCTAAAATTATTCGGGGCCATCAAATACGACCTAAGGAACCATAGTCACCTCCCAGTCGTGGCCGTTCCTCGTTGTTTTGCATTTTACGGCAAAAAACTAGAATTTCGCCCGATTCCCATATTTTCGTGTGCTATAGCCCATGCCTTCCGAGTGGGTCCGGGCTCCCGGACCCCGATCGCCTAAAATTACTCGGGGCCATCAAATACCACCTAAGGAACTACAGACAGCGCACCACTATGGCCGTTCCTCGTTGTTTTGCGTTTTACGGCTAAAACACTAGAATTCCGCCCGATTCCCATATATTCGTGTGCTATAGCCCACGCATTCCGAGTGGGACTGGCCCCCCTGTACCCCGATCGACTAAACTTTTTTCGAGCTATCAAATACGACCTAAGGAACCATAGTCACCGCTCCACCGTATCCGTTCCTCGTTGTTTTGCATTTTATGGCCAAAAAACTAGTATTTCGCCCGATTCCCATATTTTCGTGAGCTTAGCCCATGCCATCCGAGTGGGTCCAGGCTCCCGGACCCTGATCGCCTAAAATTATTAGGGGCCATCAAATACGACCTAAAGAACCATAGTCACCGCCCCTCCATGGCCGTACCTCGTTGTTTTGCGTTTTACGGCTAAAAAACTAGAATTCCTCCCGATTCCCATATTTTCGTGTGCTATTGCCCACGCCTTCCGAGTGGGTCCGTGCCCCCGGACCCTGATCGCTTAAAATTATTCAGGGCCATCAAATACGACCTAAGAAACCATAGTCACCGCCCCTCCATGGCCGTACCTTGTTGTTTTGCGTTTTACAGCCAAAAAACTAGAATTCCTCCCGATTCTCATATTTTTGTGTGCTATTGACCACGCCTTCCGAGTGGGTCCGTGCCCCCGGACCCCGATTGCCTAAAATTATTCTGGGCTATCAAATACGACCTACGGAACCATAGTCACCTCCCAGTCGTGGCCGTTCCTCGTTGTTTTGCATTTTACAGCAAAAAAACTAGAATTCCTCCAGATTCCCATATTTTTGTGTGCTATAGCCCATGCCTTCCGAGTGGGTCCTGGCTCCCAGACCCCGATTGCCTAACATTATTCGGGGCCATCCAATACGACCTAAGGAACTATAGTCACCGCCCCACCATGGCCGTTCCTCGTTGCTTTGCATTTTACGGCCAAAACACTAGAATTCCGCCCGATTCCCATATATTCGTGTGCTATAGCCCACGCATTCCGAGTGGGACCGGGCCCCCCGAAACCGGATTGCCTAACATTATTCCAGGCCATCAAATATGACCTATGGAACCATAGTCACCGCCCCTCCATGGCCGTACCTCGTTGTTTTGCATTTTACGGCCAAAAAACTAGAATTCCTCCCGATTACCATATTTTCGTTTGCTATTGCCCACGCCTTCCGAGTGGTTCCGTGCCCCCGGACCCCGATCACATAAAATTATTCCGAGCCATAAAATATGACCTAAGGAACCATAGTCACCTTCTAGTCGTGGCCGTTCCTCATTGTTTGTATTTTCCGGCAAAAGAACTAGAATTCCTCCCGATTCACATATTTTCGTGTTTTATAGCCCATGCCTTCCGAGTGGGTCCTGGCTCCCAGACCCCGATCACCTAAAATTATTCGGGGCATCAAACACAATCTAAGGAACTATAGTCACCGCCCCACCATGGCCGTTCCTCGTTGCTTTGCATTTTACGGCCAAAACACTAGAATTCCGCCCGATTCCCATATATTCGTGTGTTATAGCCCACGCATTCTGAGTGGGACCGGGCCCCCCGAAATCGGATTGCCTAACATTATTCCAGGCCATCAAATACGACCTATGGAACCATAGTCACCGCCCCTCCATGGATGTACCTCGTTGTTTTGCGTTTTACGGCCAAAAAACTAGAATTCCTCCCGATTTCTATATTTTCGTGTGCTATTGCCCACGCCTTCCGAGTGGGTCCGTGCCCCCGGACCCCGATCTCCTAAAATTATTCCGGGCAATAAAATACGACCTAAGGAACCATAGTCACCTCCTAGTCGTGGCCATTCCTCGTTGTTTTGCATTTTACAGCAAAAAAACTAGAATTCCTCCAGATTCCCATATTTTTGTGTGCTATAGCCCATGCCTTCCGAGTGGGTCCTGGCTCCCAGACCCCGATCGCCTAAAATTATTTGGGGCCATCAAATACGACCTAAGGAACTATAGTCACCGCCCCACCATGGCCGTTCCTCGTTGCTTTGCATTTTACGGCCAAAACACTAGAATTCCGCTCGATTCCCATATATTCGTGTGTTATAGCCCACGCATTCCGAGTGGGACCGGGCCCCCCAAAACCGGATTGCCTAACATTATTCCAGGCCATCAAATATGACCTATGGAACCATAGTCACCGCCCCTCCATGGCCGAACCTCATTGTTTTGCATTTTACGGCCAAAAAACTAGAATTCCTTACGAGTGGTTCCGTGCCCCCTGACCCCGATCGCCTAAAATTATTCCTGGCCATAAAATACGACCTAAGGAACCATATTCACCTTCTAGTCATTGCCGTTCCTCGTTGTTTTGTATTTTCTGGCAAAACAACTTGAATTCCTCCCGATTCCCATATTTTCGTGTGCTATAGCCCATGCCTTCCGAGTGGGTCCTGGCTCCCAGACCCCGATCGCCTAAAATTATTGGGGGCTATCAAATACGACCTAAGGAACTATAGTCACCGCCCCACCATGGCCGTTCCTCGTTGCTTTGCATTTTACGGCCAAAACACAAGAATTCTGCCCGATTCCCATATATTCGTGTGCTATAGCCCACGCATTCCGAGTGGGACCGGGCCCCCCGAAACCGGATTGCCTAACATTATTCTAGGCCATCAAATACGACCTATGGAACCATAGTCACCGCCCCTCCATGGATGTACCTCATTGTTTTGCGTTTTACGGCCAAAAAACTAGAATTCCTCCCGATTCCCATATTTTTGTGTGCTATTGCCCACGCCTTTCGAGTGGGTCCGTGCCCCCGGACCCCGATCGCCTAAAATTATTCCGGGCAATAAAATATGACCTAAGGAATCATAGTCACCTCCTAGTCGTGGCCGTTCCTCATTGTTTTGCATTTTCCGGCCAAAAAACTAGAATTCCTCCCGATTCCCATATTTTCGTGTGCTATAGCCCATGCCTTCCGAGTGGGTCCGGGATCCCGGACCATGATTCTTAAAATTATTCGGGGCCATCAAATACGACCTAAGGAACCATAGTCACCTCCCAGTCGTGGCCGTTCCTCATTGTTTTGCATTTTAGGGCAAAAAAACTAGAATTTCTCCCGATTCTCATATTTTCGTGTGCTATAGCCCATGCCTTGCGAGTGGATCCGGGCTCCCGGACCCCGATCGCCAAAAATTATTCGGGGCCATCAAATACGACCTAAGGAACTACAGTCACCGCCCCACCATGGTCGTTCCTCGTTGTTTTGCGTTTTACGGCTAAAGCACTAGAATTCCGCCCGATTCCCATATATTCGTGTGCTATAGCCCACGCATTCCGAGTGGGACCGGCCCCCCGTACCCCGATCGACTAAAATTTATCCGAGCTATCAAATATGACCTAAGGAACCATAGTCACCACTCCGCCGTGGCCGTTCCTCGTTGTTTTGCATTTTACGGCCAAAAAACTAGTATTTCGCCCGATTCCCATATTTTCGTGAACTTAGCCCATGCCTTCCGAGTGGGTCCAGGCTCCCGGACCTTGATCGCCTAAAATTATTCGGGGCCGTCAAATACGACCTAAAGAACCATAGTCACCGCCCCTCCATGGCCGTACCCCGTTGTTTTGCGTTTTACGGCCAAAAAACTAGAATTCCTCCCGATTCCCATATTTTCTTGTGCTATTGCCCACGCCTTCCGAGTGGGTCCGTGCCCTCGGACCCTGATCGCCTAAAATAATTCGGGGCCATCAAATACGACCTAAGGAACCATAGTCACCGCCCCTCCATGGTCGTACCTCGTTGTTTTGCGTTTTACGGCCAAAAAACTAGAATTCCTCCCGATTCCCATATTTTCGTGTGCTATTGCCCACACCTTCCGAGTGGGTCCGTGCCCCGGGACCCTGATCGCTTAAAATTATTCGGGGCCATCAAATACGACCTAAGGAACCATAGTCACCGCCCCTCCATGGTCGTACCTCGTTGTTTTGCGTTTTACGGCCAAAAAACTAGAATTCCTCCTGATTCCCATATTTTCGTTTGCTATTGCCCACGCCTTCCGAGTGGGTCCGTGGCCCCGAACCCCGATCGCCTAAAATTATTCCGGGCCATAAAATATGACCTAAGGAACCATAGTCACCTTCTAGTCATGGCCGTTCCTCGTTGTTTGGTATTTTCCGGCAAAAAAACTAGAATTCCTCCCGATTCCCATATTTTCGTGTGCTATAGCCCATGCCTTCCGAGTGGGCCCTGGCTCCCAGACCCCGATCGCCTAAAATTATTCGTGGCTTTCAAATACGACCTAAGGAACTATAGTCACCGCCCGACCATGGCCGTTCCTCGTTGCTTTGCATTTTACGGCCAAAACACTAGAATTCCGCCCGATTCCCATATATTCGTGTGCTATAGCCCACGCATTCCGAGTGGGACCGGGGCCCCCGAAACCGGATTGCCTAACATTATTCCAGGCCATCAAATACGACCTATGGAACCATAGTCACCACCACTCCATGGATGTACCTCGTTGTTTTGTTAAAAATTTTCCAGGCTATCAAATACGACTTAAGGAACCATAGTCACCGCCCTGCCATGACCGTTCCTCATTGTTTTGCTTTTTATGACCAAAAATCTAGAATTTTGCCCGATTCCGATATTTTCGTGTGCTATAGCCCATGCCTTCCGAGTGGGTCCGAGCCCCCGAACCCCGATCGCCTAAAATTATTCCGGGCCATCAAATACGACCTTAGGACCATAGTCACCGCCCAGTCGTGTCCGTTCCTTGTTGTTTTGCATTTTATGGCAAAAAAACTAGAATTTCGCCCGATTCCCATATTTTCATGTGCAGAGCCCACGCCTTCCGATTGGGTCCGGGTCCCCCAAACCCGGATTGCCTAACATTATTCCAGGCCATTAAATACGACCTAAGGAACCATAGTCATAGCCCCTCCATGGCCGTACCTCGTTGTTTTGCGTTTTACGGCTAAAACACTATAAATCCTCCCGATTCCCGTATTTTCATGTGCTATTGCCCACGCCTTACGAGTGGGTCCGTGTCCCCAGACCCCGATCGCCTAAAATTATTCGGGGCCATCAAATACGACCTAAGGAACCATAGTCACCTCCCAGTTGTGGCCGTTCCTCGTTGTTTTGCATTTTACGGCAAAAAACTAGAATTTCGCCCGATTCCCATATTTTCGTGTGCTATAGCCCATGCCTTCCGAGTGGGTCCGGGCTCCAGGACCCCGATCGCCTAAAATTACTCGGGGCCATCAAATACCACCTAAGGAACTACAGACAGCGCACCACTATGGCCGTTCCTCGTTGTTTTGCGTTTTACGGCTAAAACACTAGAATTCCGCCCGATTCCCATATATTCGTGTGCTATAGCCCACGCATTCCGAGTGGGACTGGCCCCCCTGTACCCCGATCGACTAAACTTTTTTCGAGCTATCAAATACGACCTAAGGAACCATAGTCACCGCTCCACCGTATCCGTTCCTCGTTGTTTTGCATTTTATGGCCAAAAAACTAGTATTTCGCCCGATTCCCATATTTTCGTGAGCTTAGCCCATGCCATCCGAGTGGGTCCAGGCTCCCGGACCCTGATCGCCTAAAATTATTAGGGGCCATCAAATACGACCTAAAGAACCATAGTCACCGCCCCTCCATGGCCGTACCTCGTTGTTTTGCGTTTTACGGCCAAAAAACTAGAATTCCTCCCGATTCCCATATTTTCGTGTGCTATTGCACACGCCTTCCGAGTGGGTCCGTGCCCCCGGACCCTGATCGCTTAAAATTATTCAGGGCCATCAAATACGACCTAAGAAACCATAGTCACCGCCCCTCCATGGCCGTACCTCGTTGTTTTGCGTTTTACAGCCAAAAAACTAGAATTCCTCCCGATTCTCATATTTTTGTGTGCTATTGACCACGCCTTCCGAGTGGGTCCGTGCCCCCGGACCCCGATTGCCTAAAATTATTCCGGGCTATCAAATACGACCTACGGAACCATAGTCACCTCCCAGTCGTGGCCGTTCCTCGTTGTTTTGCATTTTACAGCAAAAAAACTAGAATTCCTCCAGATTCCCATATTTTTGTGTGCTATAGCCCATGCCTTCCGAGTGGGTCCTGGCTCCCAGACCCCGATTGCCTAACATTATTCGGGGCCATCCAATACGACCTAAGGAACTATAGTCACCGCCCCACCATGGCCGTTCCTCGTTGCTTTGCATTTTACGGCCAAAACACTAGAATTCCGCCCGATTCCCATATATTCGTGTGCTATAGCCCACGCATTCCGAGTGGGACCGGGCCCCCCGAAACCGGATTGCCTAACATTATTCCAGGCCATCAAATATGACCTATGGAACCATAGTCACCGCCCCTCCATGGCCGTACCTCGTTGTTTTGCATTTTACGGCCAAAAAACTAGAATTCCTCCCGATTACCATATTTTCGTTTGCTATTGCCCACGCCTTCCGAGTGGTTCCGTGCCCCCGGACCCCGATCGCCTAAAATTATTCCGAGCCATAAAATATGACCTAAGGAACCATAGTCACCTTCTAGTCGTGGCCGTTCCTCATTGTTTGTATTTTCCGGCAAAAGAACTAGAATTCCTCCCGATTCACATATTTTCGTGTTTTATAGCCCATGCCTTCCGAGTGGGTCCTGGCTCCCAGACCCCGATCACCTAAAATTATTCGGGGCATCAAACACAATCTAAGGAACTATAGTCACCGCCCCACCATGGCCGTTCCTCGTTGCTTTGCATTTTACGGCCAAAACACTAGAATTCCGCCCGATTCCCATATATTCGTGTGCTATAGCCCACGCATTCTGAGTGGGACCGGGCCCCCCGAAATCGGATTGCCTAACATTATTCCAGGCCATCAAATACGACCTATGGAACCATAATCACCGCCCCTCCATGGATGTACCTCGTTGTTTTGCGTTTTACGGCCAAAAAACTAGAATTCCTCCCGATTTCTATATTTTCGTGTGCTATTGCCCACGCCTTCCGAGTGGGTCCGTGCCCCCGGACCCCGATCTCCTAAAATTATTCCGGGCAATAAAATACGACCTAAGGAACCATAGTCACCTCCTAGTCGTGGCCATTCCTCGTTGTTTTGCATTTTACAGCAAAAAAACTAGAATTCCTCCAGATTCCCATATTTTTGTGTGCTATAGCCCATGCCTTCCGAGTGGGTCCTGGCTCCCAGACCCCGATCGCCTAAAATTATTTGGGGCCATCAAATACGACCTAAGGAACTATAGTCACCGCCCCACCATGGCCGTTCCTCGTTGCTTTGCATTTTACGGCCAAAACACTAGAATTTCGCTCGATTCCCATATATTCGTGTGTTATAGCCCACGCATTCCGAGTGGGACCGGGCCCCCCAAAACTGGATTGCCTAACATTATTCCAGGCCATCAAATATGACCTATGGAACCATAGTCACCGCCCCTCCATGGCCGAACCTCATTGTTTTGCATTTTACGGCCAAAAAACTAGAATTCCTTACGAGTGGTTCCGTGCCCCCTGACCCCGATCGCCTAAAATTATTCCTGGCCATAAAATACGACCTAAGGAACCATAGTCACCTTCTAGTCATGGCCGTTCCTCGTTGTTTTGTATTTTCTGGCAAAAAAACTTGAATTCCTCCCGATTTCCATATTTTCGTGTGCTATAGCCCATGCCTTCCGAGTGGGTCCTGGCTCCCAGACCCCTATCGCCTAAAATTATTGGGGGCTATCAAATACGACCTAAGGAACTATAGTCACCGCCCCACCATGGCCGTTCCTCGTTGCTTTGCATTTTACGGCCAAAACACAAGAATTCCGCCCGATTCCCATATATTCGTGTGCTATAGCCCACGCATTCCGAGTGGGACCGGGCCCCCCGAAACCGGATTGCCTAACATTATTCTAGGCCATCAGATACGACCTATGGAACCATAGTCACCGCCCCTCCATGGATGTACCTCATTGTTTTGCGTTTTACGGCCAAAAAACTAGAATTCCTCCCGATTCCCATATTTTTGTGTGCTATTGCCCACGCCTTTCGAGTGGGTCCGTGCCCCCGGACCTCGATCGCCTAAAATTATTCCGGGCAATAAAATACGACCTAAGGAATCATAGTCACCTCCTAGTCGTGGCCGTTCCTCATTGTTTTGCATTTTCCGGCCAAAAAACTAGAATTCCTCCCGATTCCCATATTTTCGTGTGCTATAGCCCATGCCTTCCGAGTGGGTCCGGGATCCCGGACCATGATTCTTAAAATTATTCGGGGCCATCAAATACGACCTAAGGAACCATAGTCACCTCCCAGTCGTGGCCGTTCCTCATTGTTTTGCATTTTAGGGCAAAAAAACTAGAATTTCTCCCGATTCTCATATTTTCGTGTGCTATAGCCCATGCCTTGCGAGTGGATCCGGGCTCCCGGACCCCGATCGCCAAAAATTATTCGGGGCCATCAAATACGACCTAAGGAACTACAGTCACCGCCCCACCATGGTCGTTCCTCGTTGTTTTGCGTTTTACGGCTAAAACACTAGAATTCCGCCCTATTCCCATATATTCGTGTGCTATAGCCCACGCATTCCGAGTGGGACCGGCCCCCCGTACCCCGATCGACTAAAATTTTTCCGAGCTATCAAATACGACCTAAGGAACCATAGTCACCACTCCGCCGTGGCCGTTCCTCGTTGTTTTGCATTTTACGGCCAAAAAACTAGTATTTCGCCCGATTCCCATATTTTCGTGAACTTAGCCCATGCCTTCCGAGTGGGTCCAGGCTCCCGGACCTTGATCGCCTAAAATTATTCGGGGCCGTCAAATACGACCTAAAGAACCATAGTCACCGCCCCTCCAAGGCCGTACCCCGTTGTTTTGCGTTTTACGGCCAAAAAACTAGAATTCCTCCCGATTCCCATATTTTCTTGTGCTATTGCCCACGCCTTCCGAGTGGGTCCGTGCCCTCGGACCCTGATCGCCTAAAATAATTCGGGGCCATCAAATACGACCTAAGGAACCATAGTCACCGCCCCTCCATGGTCGTACCTCGTTGTTTTGCGTTTTACGGCCAAAAAACTAGAATTCCTCCCGATTCCCATATTTTCGTGTGCTATTGCCCACGCCTTCCGAGTGGGTCCGTGCCCCCGGACCCTGATCGCTTAAAATTATTCGGGGCCATCAAATACGACCTAAGGAACCATAGTCACCGCCCCTCCATGGTCGTACCTCGTTGTTTTGCGTTTTACGGCCAAAAAACTAGAATTCCTCCTGATTCCCATATTTTCGTTTGCTATTGCCCACGCCTTCCGAGTGGGTCCGTGGCCCCGAACCCCGATCGCCTAAAATTATTCCGGGCCATAAAATACGACCTAAGGAACCATAGTCACCTTCTAGTCATGGCCGTTCCTCGTTGTTTTGTATTTTCCGGCAAAAAAACTAGAATTCCTCCCGATTCCCATATTTTCGTGTGCTATAGCACATGCCTTCCGAGTGGGCCCTAGCTCCCAGACCCCGATCGCCTAAAATTATTCGTGGCTTTCAAATACGACCTAAGGAACTATAGTCACCGCCCGACCATGGCCGTTCCTCGTTGCTTTGCATTTTACGGCCAAAACACTAGAATTCCGCCCGATTCCCATATATTCGTGTGCTATAGCCCACGCATTCCGAGTGGGACCGGGGCCCCCGAAACCGGATTGCCTAACATTATTCCAGGCCATCAAATACGACCTATGGAACCATAGTCACCACCACTCCATGGATGTACCTCGTTGTTTTGTTAAAAATTTTCCAGGCTATCAAATACGACTTAAGGAACCATAGTCACCGCCCTGCCATGACCGTTCCTCATTGTTTTGCTTTTTATGACCAAAAATCTAGAATTTTGCCCGATTCCGATATTTTCGTGTGCTATAGCCCATGCCTTCCGAGTGGGTCCGAGCCCCCGAACCCCGATTGCCTAACATTTTTCCAGGCTATCAAATCTAACCTAAGGAACCATAGTCACCGCCCCGTCATGGCCGTTCCTCGTTGTTTTGCGTTTTACGGCCAAAAAACTAGAATTTTGCCCGATTCCTATATATTCGTGTGCTATAGCCCACGCCTTCCTAGTGGGTTCCGGGCCCCCGGACCCAGATCGCCTAAAATATTTCCGGGCTATCAAATACGACCTAGGGAACCATAGTCACCGCACCTCCATGACCGTTCCTCATTTTTTGCATTATACGGCCAAAAAACTAGAATTCCGCCCAATTCCCATATATTCATGTGCTATAGCCCACGCCTTCCGAGTGGGTCCGGGCCACCCGGACCCCGATCGCCTAAAATTATTCTGGGCAATTAAATACGACCTAAGGAACCATAGTCACCGCCCAGCCGTGGCCGTTCCCCGTTGTTTTGCATTTCCGGCAAAAAAACTAGAATTTCGCCCGATTCCCATATTTTCGTGTGTTATAGTCCATGCCTTCTGAGTGGGTTCGAGCCCCCGGACCCCGACCACCTAAACTTATTCAGGGCCATCAAATACAAGCTAAGAAACCATAGTCACAGCCCCGCGATGGCCGTTCCTCGTTCTTTTGCGTTTTACGGCCAAAAAATAGAATTCCGCCTAATTCCCATATATTCGTGTGCTATAGCCCACGCCTTCCGAGTGGGTTCGGGCCCCCGGACTCCGATCACCTAAAATTATTCTAGGCCATCAAATACGACCTAAGGAACCATAGTTACCACCCCACTATGGCCGTTCCTCATTGTTTTGCGTTTTACAGCCAAAAAACTAGAATTCCGCCAGATTCCCATATTTTCGTGTGCTAAGCCCACGTCTTCCGAGTGGGTCCGGGCCCCCCGGACCCCGATCGCCTAAAATTTATTTGGGCCATCAAATACGTACTAAGGAACCATAGTCTTCGCCCCGCCATGACCGTTCCTTGTTGTTTTGCTTTTTACGACCAAAAAACTAGAATTCCGCCCGATTCCCATATTTTCGTGTGCGAGCACGCCTTCCGAGTGGGCCCGGGTCCTACGAAACCGTATTGCCTAACATTTTTCCAGGCCATCAAATACGACCTTAGGAACCATAGTCACCGCCCCGCGATTGCCGTTCCTCGTTTATTTATGTTTTACGGCCAAAAAACTAGAATTCTGCACGATTTCCATATATTCGTGAGTTATATATAGCCCGCGCCTTCCTAGTGGGTCCGGGCCCCCCGGACCCCTATCGCTTAAAATTTTTCCAGACTATCAAATACGACCTAAGGAACCATAGTCACCGCCATACTATGACCGTTCCTCGTTCTTTTGCGTTTTATGGCCAAAAAACTAGAATACCGACCGATTCTCAAATATTCGGGTGCTATAGCCCACGCCTTCCGAGTCGGTCCGGGCCCCCTGGACCCCGATCGCCTAACATTTTTCCAGACTATCAAATATGACCTAAGGAACCATAGTCACCGCCCCGCCATGGCCGTTCCTCGTTGTTTTGCGTTTTACGGCCAAAAAACTAGAATTTCGCCCGATTCCCATATATTCGTGTGCTATATATAGTCCACGCCTTCCTAGTGGGTCCGGGCCCCCCGAACCCCGATCGCCTAAAAAATTTCCAGGCTATCAAATACGACCGAAGGAACCATAGTCACCGCCCTGCCATGACCGTTTCTCATTGTTTTTCTTTTTATGACCAAAAATCTAGAATATTGCCCGATTTCGATATTTTCGTGTGCTATAGCCCATGCCTTCCGAGTGGGTCCGAGCCCCCGAACCCCGATTGCCTAACATTTTTCCAGGCTATCAAATCTAACCTAAGGAACCATAGTCACCGCCCCGTCATGGCCGTTCCTCGTTGTTTTGCGTTTTATGGCCAAAAAACTAGAATTTCGCCCGATTCCAATATATTCGTGTGCTATAGCCCACGCCTTCCTAGTGGGTTCCGGGCCCCCCGGACCCAGATCGCCTAAAATATTTTCGGGCTATCAAATACGACCTAGGGAACAATAGTCACCGCACCTCTATGACCGTTCCTCGTTTTTTGCATTATACGGCCAAAACACTAGAATTCCGCCCTATTCCCATATATTCGTGTGCTATAGCCCACGCATTCCGAGTGGGACCGGCCCCCCGTACCCCGATCGACTAAAATTTTTCCGAGCTATCAAATACGACCTAAGGAACCATAGTCACCACTCCGCCGTGGCCGTTCCTCGTTGTTTTGCATTTTACGGCCAAAAAACTAGTATTTCGCCCGATTCCCATATTTTCGTGAACTTAGCCCATGCCTTCCGAGTGGGTCCAGGCTCCCGGACCTTGATCGCCTAAAATTATTCGGGGCCGTCAAATACGACCTAAAGAACCATAGTCACCGCCCCTCCATGGCCGTACCCCGTTGTTTTGCGTTTTACGGCCAAAAAACTAGAATTCCTCCCGATTCCCATATTTTCTTGTGCTATTGCCCACGCCTTCCGAGTGGGTCCGTGCCCTCGGACCCTGATCGCCTAAAATAATTCGGGGCCATCAAATACGACCTAAGGAACCATAGTCACCGCCCCTCCATGGTCGTACCTCGTTGTTTTGCGTTTTACGGCCAAAAAACTAGAATTCCTCCCGATTCCCATATTTTCGTGTGCTATTGCCCACGCCTTCCGAGTGGGTCCGTGCCCCCGGACCCTGATCGCTTAAAATTATTCGGGGCCATCAAATACGACCTAAGGAACCATAGTCACCGCCCCTCCATGGTCGTACCTCGTTGTTTTGCGTTTTACGGCCAAAAAACTAGAATTCCTCCTGATTCCCATATTTTCGTTTGCTATTGCCCACGCCTTCCGAGTGGGTCCGTGGCCCCGAACCCCGATCGCCTAAAATTATTCCGGGCCATAAAATACGACCTAAGGAACCATAGTCACCTTCTAGTCATGGCCGTTCCTCGTTGTTTTGTATTTTCCGGCAAAAAAACTAGAATTCCTCCCGATTCCCATATTTTCGTGTGCTATAGCACATGCCTTCCGAGTGGGCCCTGGCTCCCAGACCCCGATCGCCTAAAATTATTCGTGGCTTTCAAATACGACCTAAGGAACTATAGTCACCGCCCGACCATGGCCGTTCCTCGTTGCTTTGCATTTTACGGCCAAAACACTAGAATTCCGCCCGATTCCCATATATTCGTGTGCTATAGCCCACGCATTCCGAGTGGGACCGGGGCCCCCGAAACCGGATTGCCTAACATTATTCCAGTCCATCAAATACGACCTATGGAACCATAGTCACCACCACTCCATGGATGTACCTCGTTGTTTTGTTAAAAATTTTCCAGGCTATCAAATACGACTTAAGGAACCATAGTCACCGCCCTGCCATGACCGTTCCTCATTGTTTTGCTTTTTATGACCAAAAATCTAGAATTTTGCCCGATTCCGATATTTTCGTGTGCTATAGCCCATGCCTTCCGAGTGGGTCCGAGCCCCCGAACCCCGATTGCCTAACATTTTTCCAGGCTATCAAATCTAACCTAAGGAACCATAGTCACCGCCCCGTCATGGCCGTTCCTCGTTGTTTTGCGTTTTACGGCCAAAAAACTAGAATTTTGCCCGATTCCTATATATTCGTGTGCTATAGCCCACGCCTTCCTAGTGGGTTCCGGGCCCCCGGACCCAGATCGCCTAAAATATTTCCGGGCTATCAAATACGACCTAGGGAACCATAGTCACCGCACCTCCATGACCGTTCCTCATTTTTTGCATTATACGGCCAAAAAACTAGAATTCCGCCCAATTCCCATATATTCATGTGCTATAGCCCACGCCTTCCGAGTGGGTCCGGGCCACCCGGACCCCGATCGCCTAAAATTATTCTGGGCAATTAAATACGACCTAAGGAACCATAGTCACCGCCCAGCCGTGGCCGTTCCCCGTTGTTTTGCATTTCCGGCAAAAAAACTAGAATTTCGCCCGATTCCCATATTTTCGTGTGTTATAGTCCATGCCTTCTGAGTGGGTTCGAGCCCCCGGACCCCGACCACCTAAACTTATTCAGGGCCATCAAATACAAGCTAAGAAACCATAGTCACAGCCCCGCGATGGCCGTTCCTCGTTCTTTTGCGATTTACGGCCAAAAAATAGAATTCCGCCTAATTCCCATATATTCGTGTGCTATAGCCCACGCCTTCCGAGTGGGTTCGGGCCCCCGGACTCCGATCACCTAAAATTATTCTAGGCCATCAAATACGACCTAAGGAACCATAGTTACCACCCCACTATGGCCGTTCCTCATTGTTTTGCGTTTTACAGCCAAAAAACTAGAATTCCGCCAGATTCCCATATTTTCGTGTGCTAAGCCCACGTCTTCCGAGTGGGTCCGGGCCCCCCGGACCCCGATCGCCTAAAATTTATTTGGGCCATCAAATACGTACTAAGGAACCATAGTCTTCGCCCCGCCATGACCGTTCCTTGTTGTTTTGCTTTTTACGACCAAAAAACTAGAATTCCGCCCGATTCCCATATTTTCGTGTGCGAGCACGCCTTCCGAGTGGGCCCGGGTCCTACGAAACCGTATTGCCTAACATTTTTCCAGGCCATCAAATACGACCTTAGGAACCATAGTCACCGCCCCGCGATTGCCGTTCCTCGTTTATTTATGTTTTACGGCCAAAAAACTAGAATTCTGCACGATTTCCATATATTCGTGAGCTATATATAGCCCGCGCCTTCCTAGTGGGTCCGGGCCCCCCGGACCCCTATCGCTTAAAATTTTTCCAGACTATCAAATACGACCTAAGGAACCATAGTCACCGCCATACTATGACCGTTCCTCGTTCTTTTGCGTTTTATGGCCAAAAAACTAGAATACCGACCGATTCTCAAATATTCGGGTGCTATAGCCCACGCCTTCCGAGTCGGTCCGGGCCCCCTGGACCCCGATCGCCTAACATTTTTCCAGACTATCAAATATGACCTAAGGAACCATAGTCACCGCCCCGCCATGGCCGTTCCTCGTTGTTTTGCGTTTTACGGCCAAAAAACTAGAATTTCGCCCGATTCCCATATATTCGTGTGCTATATATAGTCCACGCCTTCCTAGTGGGTCCGGGCCCCCCGAACCCCGATCGCCTAAAAAATTTCCAGGCTATCAAATACGACCGAAGGAACCATAGTCACCGCCCTGCCATGACCGTTTCTCATTGTTTTTCTTTTTATGACCAAAAATCTAGAATATTGCCCGATTTCGATATTTTCGTGTGCTATAGCCCATGCCTACCGAGTGGGTCCGAGCCCCCGAACCCCGATTGCCTAACATTTTTCCAGGCTATCAAATCTAACCTAAGGAACCATAGTCACCGCCCCGTCATGGCCGTTCCTCGTTGTTTTGCGTTTTATGGCCAAAAAACTAGAATTTCGCCCGATTCCAATATATTCGTGTGCTATAGCCCACGCCTTCCTAGTGGGTTCCGGGCCCCCCGGACCCAGATCGCCTAAAATATTTTCGGGCTATCAAATACGACCTAGGGAACAATAGTCACCGCACCTCTATGACCGTTCCTCGTTTTTTGCATTATACGGCCAAAACACTAGAATTCCGCCCTATTCCCATATATTCGTGTGCTATAGCCCACGCATTCCGAGTGGGACCGGCCCCCCGTACCCCGATCGACTAAAATTTTTTCGAGCTATCAAATACGACCTAAGGAACCATAGTCACCACTCCGCCGTGGCCGTTCCTCGTTGTTTTGCATTTTACGGCCAAAAAACTAGTATTTCGCCCGATTCCCATATTTTCGTGAACTTAGCCCATGCCTTCCGAGTGGGTCCAGGCTCCCGGACCTTGATCGCCTAAAATTATTCGGGGCCGTCAAATACGACCTAAAGAACCATAGTCACCGCCCCTCCATGGCCGTACCCCGTTGTTTTGCGTTTTACGGCCAAAAAACTAGAATTCCTCCCGATTCCCATATTTTCTTGTGCTATTGCCCACGCCTTCCGAGTGGGTCCGTGCCCTCGGACCCTGATCGCCTAAAATAATTCGGGGCCATCAAATACGACCTAAGGAACCATAGTCACCGCCCCTCCATGGTCGTACCTCGTTGTTTTGCGTTTTACGGCCAAAAAACTAGAATTCCTCCCGATTCCCATATTTTCGTGTGCTATTGCCCACGCCTTCCGAGTGGGTCCGTGCCCCCGGACCCTGATCGCTTAAAATTATTCGGGGCCATCAAATACGACCTAAGGAACCATAGTCACCGCCCCTCCATGGTCGTACCTCGTTGTTTTGCGTTTTACGGCCAAAAAACTAGAATTCCTCCTGATTCCCATATTTTCGTTTGCTATTGCCCACGCCTTCCGAGTGGGTCCGTGGCCCCGAACCCCGATCGCCTAAAATTATTCCGGGCCATAAAATACGACCTAAGGAACCATAGTCACCTTCTAGTCATGGCCGTTCCTCGTTGTTTTGTATTTTCCGGCAAAAAAACTAGAATTCCTCCCGATTCCCATATTTTCGTGTGCTATAGCACATGCCTTCCGAGTGGGCCCTGGCTCCCAGACCCCGATCGCCTAAAATTATTCGTGGCTTTCAAATACGACCTAAGGAACTATAGTCACCGCCCGACCATGGCCGTTCCTCGTTGCTTTGCATTTTACGGCCAAAACACTAGAATTCCGCCCGATTCCCATATATTCGTGTGCTATAGCCCACGCATTCCGAGTGGGACCGGGGCCCCCGAAACCGGATTGCCTAACATTATTCCAGGCCATCAAATACGACCTATGGAACCATAGTCACCACCACTCCATGGATGTACCTCGTTGTTTTGTTAAAAATTTTCCAGGCTATCAAATACGACTTAAGGAACCATAGTCACCGCCCTGCCATGACCGTTCCTCATTGTTTTGCTTTTTATGACCAAAAATCTAGAATTTTGCCCGATTCCGATATTTTCGTGTGCTATAGCCCATGCCTTCCGAGTGGGTCCGAGCCCCCGAACCCCGATTGCCTAACATTTTTCCAGGCTATCAAATCTAACCTAAGGAACCATAGTCACCGCCCCGTCATGGCCGTTCCTCGTTGTTTTGCGTTTTACGGCCAAAAAACTAGAATTTTGCCCGATTCCTATATATTCGTGTGCTATAGCCCACGCCTTCCTAGTGGGTTCCGGGCCCCCCGGACCCAGATCGCCTAAAATATTTCCGGGCTATCAAATACGACCTAGGGAACCATAGTCACCGCACCTCCATGACCGTTCCTCATTTTTTGCATTATACGGCCAAAAAACTAGAATTCCGCCCAATTCCCATATATTCATGTGCTATAGCCCACGCCTTCCGAGTGGGTCCGGGCCACCCGGACCCCGATCGCCTAAAATTATTCTGGGCAATTAAATACGACCTAAGGAACCATAGTCACCGCCCAGCCGTGGCCGTTCCCCGTTGTTTTGCATTTCCGGCAAAAAAACTAGAATTTCGCCCGATTCCCATATTTTCGTGTGTTATAGTCCATGCCTTCTGAGTGGGTTCGAGCCCCCGGACCCCGACCACCTAAACTTATTCAGGGCCATCAAATACAAGCTAAGAAACCATAGTCACAGCCCCGCGATGGCCGTTCCTCGTTCTTTTGCGTTTTACGGCCAAAAAAGAGAATTCCGCCTAATTCCCATATATTCGTGTGCTATAGCCCACGCCTTCCGAGTGGGTTCGGGCCCCCGGACTCCGATCACCTAAAATTATTCTAGGCCATCAAATACGACCTAAGGAACCATAGTTACCACCCCACTATGGCCGTTCCTCATTGTTTTGCGTTTTACAGCCAAAAAACTAGAATTCCGCCAGATTCCCATATTTTCGTGTGCTAAGCCCACGTCTTCCGAGTGGGTCCGGGCCCCCCGGACCCCGATCGCCTAAAATTTATTTGGGCCATCAAATACGTACTAAGGAACCATAGTCTTCGCCCCGCCATGACCGTTCCTTGTTGTTTTGCTTTTTACGACCAAAAAACTAGAATTCCGCCCGATTCCCATATTTTCGTGTGCGAGCACGCCTTCCGAGTGGGCCCGGGTCCTACGAAACCGTATTGCCTAACATTTTTCCAGGCCATCAAATACGACCTTAGGAACCATAGTCACCGCCCCGCGATTGCCGTTCCTCGTTTATTTATGTTTTACGGCCAAAAAACTAGAATTCTGCACGATTTCCATATATTCGTGAGCTATATATAGCCCGCGCCTTCCTAGTGGGTCCGGGCCCCCCGGACCCCTATCGCTTAAAATTTTTCCAGACTATCAAATACGACCTAAGGAACCATAGTCACCGCCATACTATGACCGTTCCTCGTTCTTTTGCGTTTTATGGCCAAAAAACTAGAATACCGACCGATTCTCAAATATTCGGGTGCTATAGCCCACGCCTTCCGAGTCGGTCCGGGCCCCCTGGACCCCGATCGCCTAACATTTTTCCAGACTATCAAATATGACCTAAGGAACCATAGTCACCGCCCCGCCATGGCCGTTCCTCGTTGTTTTGCGTTTTACGGCCAAAAAACTAGAATTTCGCCCGATTCCCATATATTCGTGTGCTATATATAGTCCACGCCTTCCTAGTGGGTCCGGGCCCCCCGAACCCCGATCGCCTAAAACATTTCCAGGCTATCAAATACGACCGAAGGAACCATAGTCACCGCCCTGCCATGACCGTTTCTCATTGTTTTTCTTTTTATGACCAAAAATCTAGAATATTGCCCGATTTCGATATTTTCGTGTGCTATAGCCCATGCCTTCCGAGTGGGTCCGAGCCCCCGAACCCCGATTGCCTAACATTTTTCCAGGCTATCAAATCTAACCTAAGGAACCATAGTCACCGCCCCATCATGGCCGTTCCTCGTTGTTTTGCGTTTTACGGCCAAAAAACTAGAATTTCGCCCGATTCCTATATATTCGTGTGCTATAGCCCATGCCTTTCTAGTGGGTTCCGGGCCCCCCGGACCCAGATCGCCTAAAATATTTCCGGGCTATCAAATACGACTTAGGGAACCATAGTCACCGCACCTCCATGACTGTTCCTCGTTTTTTGCATTATACGACCAAAAAACTAGAATTCCGCCCAATTCCCATATATTAATGTGCTATAGCCCACGCCTTCCGAGTGGGTCCGGGCCACCCGGACCCCGATCGCCTAAAATTATTCCGGGCAATTAAATATGACCTAAGGAACCATAGTCACCGCCCAGCCGTGGCTGTTCCTCGTTGTTTTGCATTTCCGGCAAAAAAACTAGAATTTCGCCCAATTCCCATATTTTCGTGTGTTATAGTCCATGTCTTATGAGTGAGTTCGAGCCCCCGGACCCCGATCGCCTAAAATTATTCAGGGCCATCAAATAGGAGCTAAGGAACCATAGTCATCGCCCTACCATGACCGTTCCTCATTCTTGTGCGTTTTATGGCCAAAAAACTAGAATACCGCTCGATTCTCAAATATTCGTGTGCTATAGTCCAAGCCTTCCGAGTGGGTCCGGGCCCCCGGACCCCGATCGCCTAACAATTTTCCAGGCTATCAAATATGACCTAAGGAACCATAGTCATCGCCCCGCCATGGCCGTTCCTCGTTGTTTTGTGTTTTACGGCCAAAAACCTTGAATTTCGCCTGATTCCCATATATTCGTGTGCTATATATAGCCCACGCCTTCCTAGTGGGTCAGGGCCCCCCGAACCCCGATCGCCTAAAAATTTTCTAGGCTATCAAATACGACCTAAGGAACCATAGTCACCGCCCTGCCATGACCGTTCCTCATTGTTTTGCTTTTTATGAACAAAAATCTAGAATTTTGCCCGATTCCGATATTTTCGTGTGCTATAGCCCATGCCTTCCGAGTGGGTCCGAGCCCCCGAACCCCGATTGCCTAACATTTTTCTAGGCTATCAAATCTAACCTAAGGAAGCATAGTCACCGCCCCGTCATGGCCGTTCCTCGTTGTTTTGCGTTTTACGGCCAAAAAACTAGAATTTCGCCCGATTCCTATATATTCGTGTGCTATAGCCCACGCCTTCCTAGTGGGTTCCGGGCCTCCCGGACCCAGATCGCCTAAAATATTTTCAGGCTATCAAATACGACCTAGGGAACCATAGTCACCGCACCTCCATGACCATTCCTCATTTTTTGCATTATACGGCCAAAAAACTAAAATTCC
The DNA here is from genome assembly GCF_000715075.1 of Nicotiana tabacum. Classification (NCBI taxonomy): domain Eukaryota; kingdom Viridiplantae; phylum Streptophyta; class Magnoliopsida; order Solanales; family Solanaceae; genus Nicotiana; species Nicotiana tabacum. The sequence continues at coordinate 130,217,841 of NC_134081.1, read as the reverse complement.
GCCCAATTCCCATATATTCATGTGCTATAGCCCACGCCTTCCGAGTGGTTCGGGCCCCCGGACTCCGATCGCCTAAAATTATTCTAGGCCATCAAATACGACCTAAGGAACCATAGTTTCCACCCCATTATGGCCGTACCTCGTTGTTTTGCGTTTTACAGCCAAAAAACTAGAATTCCGCCAGATTCCAATATTTTCGTGTGCTAAGCCCACGTCTTCCGAGTGGGTCCGGGCCCCCCGGACCCCGATCGCCTAAAATTTATTTGGGCCATCAAATACGTCCTAAGGAACCATAGTCTTCGCCTCGCCATAACCGTTCCTTGTTGTTTTGCTTTTTACGACCAAAAAACTAGAATTCCGCCCGATTCCCATATTTTCGTGTGCGAGCACGCCTTCCGAGTGGGCCCGGGTCCTCCGAAACCGTATTGCCTAACATTTTTCCAGGCCATCAAATACGACCTAAGGAACCATAGTCACCGCCCCGCGATTGCCGTTCCTCGTTTATTTACGTTTTACGGCCAAAAAACTAGAATTCTGCACGATTTCCATATATTCGTTGAGCTATATATAGCCCACGCCTTCCTAGTGGGTCCGGGCCCCCCGGACCCCTATCGCTTAAAATTTTTCCAGACTATCAAATACGACCTAAGGAACCATAGTCACCGCCCTACTATGACCGTTCCTCGTTCTTTTGCGTTTTATGGCCAAAAAACTAGAATACCGACCGATTCTCAAATATTTATGTGCTATAGCCCACGCCTTCCGAGTCGGTCCGGGCCCCCGGACCCCGATCGCCTAACATTTTTCCAGACTATCAAATATGACCTAAGGAACCATAGTCACCGCCCCGCCATGGCCGTTCCTCGTTGTTTTGCGTTTCACGGCCAAAAAACTAGAATTTCGCCCGATTCCCATATATTCGTGTGCTATATATAGCCCACGCCTTCCTAGTGGGTCCGGGCCCCCCGAACCCCGATCGCCTAAAAATTTTCCAGGCTATCAAATACGACCTAAGGAACCATAGTCACTGCCCTGCCATGACCGTTTCTCATTGTTTTTTTTTATGACCAAAAATCTAGAATTTTGCCCGATTTCGATATTTTCGTGTGCTATAGCCCATGCCTTCCGAGTGGGTCCGAGCCCCCGAACCCCGATTGCCTAACATTTTTCCAGGCTATCAAATCTAACCTAAGGAACCATAGTCACCGCCCCGTCATGGCCGTTCCTCGTTGTTTTGCGTTTTATGGCCAAAAAACTAGAATTTCGCCCGATTCCAATATATTCGTGTGCTATAGCCCACGCCTTCCTAGTGGGTTCCGGGCCCCCCGGACCCAGATCGCCTAAAATATTTTCGGGCTATCAAATACGACCTAGGGAACAATAGTCACCGCACCTCTATGACCGTTCCTCATTTTTTGCATTATACGGCCAAAAAACTAGAATTCCGCCCAATTCCCTTATATTCATGTGCTATAGCCCACGCCTTCCGAGTGGGTCCGGGCCACCCGGACCCCGATCGCCTAAAATTATTTCGGGCAATTAAATACGACCTAAGGAACCATAGTCACCGCCCAGCCGTGGCCGTTCCCCATTGTTTTGCATTTCCAGCAAAAAAACTAGAATTTCGCCCGATTCCCATATTTTCGTGTGTTATAGTCCATGCCTTCTGAGTGGGTTCGAGCCCCCGGACCCCGATCGCCTAAACTTATTCAGGGCCATCAAATACTAGCTAAGGAACCATAGTCACAGCCCCGCGATGGCCGTTCCTCGTTCTTTTGCGTTTTACGGCCAAAAACTAGAATTCCGCCTAATTCCCATATATTCGTGTGCTATAGCCCACGCCTTCCGAGTGGGTTCGGGCCCCCGGACTCCGATCGCCTAAAATTATTCTAGGCCATCAAATATGACCTAAGGAACCATAGTTACCACCCCACTATGGCCGTTCCTCGTTGTTTTGCGTTTTACAGCCAAAAAACTAGAATTCCGCCAGATTCCCAGATTTTCGTGTGCTAAGCCCACGTCTTCCGAGTGGGTCCGGGCCCCCCGGACCCCGATCGCCTAAAATTTATTTGGGCCATCAAATACGTCCTAAGGAACCATAGTCTTCGCCCCGCCATGACCGTTCCTTGTTGTTTTTCTTTTTACGACCAAAAAACTAGAATTCCGCCCGATTCCCATATTTTCGTGTGCGAGCACGCCTTCCGAGTGGGCCCGGGTCCTCCGAAACCGTATTGCCTAACATTTTTCCAGGCCATCAAATACGACCTAAGGAACCATAGTCACCGCCCCGCGATTGCCGTTCCTCGTTTATTTACGTTTTACGGCCAAAAAACTAGAATTCTGCACGATTTCCATATATTCGTGAGCTATATATAGCCCACGCCTTCCTAGTGGGTCCGGGCCCCCCGGACCCCTATCGCTTAAAATTTTTCCAGACTATCAAATACGACCTAAGGAACCATAGTCACCGCCCTACTATGACCGTTCCTCTTTCTTTTGCGTTTTATGGCCAAAAAACTAGAATACCGACCGATTCTCAAATATTTATGTGCTATAGCCCATGCCTTCCGAGTCGGTCCGGGCCCCCGGACCCCGATCGCCTAACATTTTTCCAGACTATCAAATATGACCTAAGGAACCATAGTCACCGCCCCGCCATGGCCGTTCCTCGTTGTTTTGCGTTTTACGGCCAAAAAACTAGAATTTTGCCCGATTCCCATATATTCGTGTGCTATATATAGCCCACGCCTTCCTAGTGGGTCCGGGCCCCCCGAACCCCGATCGCCTAAAAATTTTCCAGGCTATCAAATACGACCTAAGGAACCATAGTCACCGCCCTGCCATGACCTTTTCTCATTGTTTTTCTTTTTATGACCAAAAATCTAGAATTTTGCCCGATTCCGATATTTTCGTGTGCTATAGCCCATGCCTTCCGAGTGGGTCCGAGCCCCCGAACCCCGATTGCCTAACATTTTTCCAGGCTATCAAATCTAACCTAAGGAACCATAGTCACCGCCCCGTCATGGCCGTTCCTCGTTGTTTTGCGTTTTACGGCCAAAAAACTATAATTTCGCCCGATTCCTATATATTCGTGTGCTATAGCCCACGCCTTCCTAGTGGGTTCCGGGCCCCCCGGACCCAGATCGCCTAAAATATTTCCGGGCTATCAAATATGACCTAGGGAACCTTAGTCACCGCACCTCTATGACCGTTCCTCGTTTTTTGCATTATACGACCAAAAAACTAGAATTCCGCCCAATTCCCGTATATTCATGTGCTATAGCCCACGCCTTCCAAGTGGGTCCGGGCCACCCGGACTCCGATCGCCTAAAATTATTCTAGGCTATCAAATACGACCTAAGGAACCATAGTTACCACCCCACTATGGCCGTTCCTCGTTGTTTTACGTTTTACAGCCAAAAAACTAGAATTCCGCTAGATTCCCATATTTTCGTGTGCTAAGCCCACGTCTTCCGAGTGGGTCCGGGGGCCCGGACCCCGATCGCCTAAAATTTTTTTGGGCCATCAAATACGTCCTAAGGAACCATAGTCTTCGTCCCGCCATGACCGTTCCTTGTTGTTTTGCTTTTTACGACCAAAAAACTAGAATTCTGCCCGATTCCCATATTTTCGTGTGCGAGCACGCCTTCCGAGTGGGCCCGGGTCCTCCGAAACCGTATTGCCTAACATTTTTCCAGGCCATCAAATACAACCTAAGGAACCATAGTCACCGCCCCGCGATTGCCGTTCCTCGTTTATTTACATTTTACGGCCAAAAAACTAGAATTCTGCACGATTTCCATATATTCGTGAGCTATATATAGCCCACGCCTTCCTAGTGGGTCCGGGGCCCCCGGACCCCTATCGCTTAAAATTTTTCCAGACTATCAAATACGACTTAAGGAACCATAGTCACCGCCCTACTATGACCGTTCCTCGTTCTTTTGCGTTTTATGGCCAAAAAACTAGAATACCGACCGATTCTCAAATATTCGTGTGCTATAGCCCACGCCTTCCGAGTCGGTCCGGGCCCCCGGACCCCGATCGCCTAACATTTTTCCAAACTATCAAATATGACCTAAGGAACCATAGTCACCGCCTCGCCATGGCCGTTCCTCGTTGTTTTGCGTTTTACGGCCAAAAAACTAGAATTTCGCCCGATTCCCATATATTCGTGTGCTATATATAGCCCACGCCTTCCTAGTGGGTCCGGGCCCCCCGAACCCCGATCGCCTAAAAATTTTCCAGGCTATCAAATACGACCTAAGGAACCATAGTCACCGCCCTGCCATGACCGTTCCTCATTGTTTTGCTTTTTATGACCAAAAATCTAGAATTTTGCCCGATTCCGATATTTTCGTGTGCTCCCATGCCTTCCGAGTGGGTCCGAGCCCCCGAACCCCGATTGCCTAACATTTTTCCAGGCTATCAAATCTAACCTAAGGAACCATAGTCACCGCCCCGTCATGGCCGTTCCTCGTTGTTTTGCGTTTTACGGCCAAAAAACTAGAATTTCGCCCAATTCCCATATATTCATGTGCTATAGCCCACGCCTTCCGAGTGGGTCCGGGCCACCCGGACCCCGATCGCCTAAAATTATTCCGGGAAATTAAATACGACCTAAGGAACCATAGTCACCGCCCAGCCGTGGCCGTTCCTCGTTGTTTTGCATTTCCGGCGAAAAAACTAGAATTTCGCCTGATTCCCATATTTTCGTGTGTTATAGTCCATGCCTTCTGAGTGGGTTTGACCCCCCCGACCCCGATCGACTAAAATTATTCAGGGCCATCAAATAGGAGCTAAGGAACCATAGTCATAGCCCCGCGATGGCCGTTCCTCGTTCTTTTGCATTTTACGGCCAAAAAACTAGAATTCCGCCTGATTTCCATATATTCGTGTGCTATAGCCCACGCCTTCCGAGTGGGTTCGGGCCCCCGAACTCCAATCGCCTAAAATTATTCTAGGCCATCAAATACGACCTAAGGAACCATAGTTACCACCCCACCATGGCCGTTCCTCGTTGTTTTGCGTCTTACAGCTAAAAAACTAGAATTCCGCCAGATTCCCATATTTTCGTGTGCTAAGCCCACGTCTTCCGAGTGGGTCCGGGCCTCCCGGACCGCGATCGCCTAAAATTTATTTGGGCCATCAAATACGTCCTAAGGAACCATAGTCTTCACCCCGCCCTGACCGTTCCTTGTTGTTTTGCTTTTTACGACCAAAAAACTAGAATTCCGCCCGATTCCCATATTTTTGTGTGCGAGCACGCCATCCGAGTGGGCCCGAGTCCTCCGAAACCGGATTGCCTAACATTTTTCCAGGCCATCAAATACGACCTAAGGAACCATAGTCACCGCCCCGCGATGGCCGTTCCTCGTTTATTTGCGTTTTACGGCCAAAAAACTAGAATTCTGCACGATTTCCATATATTCGTGAGTTATATATAGCCCACGCCTTCCTAGTGGGTCCGGGCCCCCCGGACCCCTATCGTTTAAAATTTTTTCAGACTATCAAATACGACCTAAGGAACCATAGTCACCGCCCTGCCATGACCGTTCCTCGTTCTTTTTCATTTTATGGGCAAAAAACTAGAATACCGCCCGATTCTCAAATATTCGTGTGCTATAGCCCACGCCTTCCGAGTGGGTCCGGGCCCCCGGACCCCGATCGCCTAACATTTTTCCAGGCTATCAAATATGACCTAAGGAACCATAGTCACCGCCCCGCCATGGCCGTTCCTCATTGTTTTGCATTTTATGGCCAAAAAACTAGAATTCCGCCCGATTCCCATATATTCGTGTGCTATAGCCCATGCCTTCCTAGTGGGTTCCGAGACACCGGACCCCGATCGGCTAAAATATTTCTGGGCTATCAAATATGACCTAAGGAACCATAGTCACCGCCCCACCATGACCGTTCCTCGGTTTTTGCATTTTACGGCCAAAATACTAGAATTCTGCCCGATTCCCAAATATTTGTGTGCTATAGCCCACGCCTTCCGAGTGGGTCCGGGCCACCCGGACCCCGATCGCCTAAAATTATTCCGGGCAATCATATACGACGTAAGGAACCATAGTCACCGCCCAGCCGTGGCCGTTCCTTATTTTTTTGCGTTTTACGGCCAAAAAAACTGAATTTCGCCCGATTCCCATATATTCGTGTGCTATATATAGCCCACGCCTTCCTAGTGGGTCGGGGCCTCCCGAACCCCGATCGCCTAAAAATTTTCCAGGCTATCAAATACGACCTAAGGAACCATAGTCACCGCCCTGCCATGACCGTTCCTCATTGTTTTGCTTTTTATGACCAAAAATCTAGAATTTTGCCCGATTCCGATATTTTCATGCGCTATAGCCCATGCCTTCCGAGTGGGTCCGAGCCCCCGAACCCCGATTGCCTAACATTTTTCCAGGCTATCAAATCTAACCTAAGGAACCATAGTCATCGCCCTGTCATGGCTGTTCCTCGTTGTTTTGCGTTTTACGGCCAAAAAACTAGAATTTTGCCCGATTCCCATATATTCGTGTGCTATAGCCCACGCCTTCCTAGTGGGTTCCGGGCCCCCCGGACCCAGATCGCCTAACATATTTTCGGGCTGTCAATTATGACCTAGGGAACCATAGTCACCGCACCTCCATGGCCGTTCCTCATTTTTTGCATTATACGGCCAAAAAACTAGAATTCCGCCCAATTCCCATATATTCATGTGCTATAGCCCACGCCTTCCGAGTGGGTCCGGGCCACCCGGACCTCGATCTCCTAAAATTATTCCGGGCAACTAAATACGACCTAAGGAACCATAGTCACCACCCAGCCATGGCCATTCCTCATTGTTTTGCATTTCCGGCAAAAAAACTAGAATTTCGCCCGATTCCCATATTTTCGTGTGTTATAATCCATGCCTTCTGAGTGGGTTCGAGCCCCCCGACCCCGATCGCCTAAAATTATTCAGGGCCATCAAATACGAGCTAAGGAACCATAGTCACAGCCCCGCGATGGCCTTTCCTCGTTCTTTTGCATTTTACGGCCAAAAAACTAGAATTCCGCCTGATTCCCATATATTCGTGTGCTATAGCCCACGCCTTCCGAGTGGGTTCGGGCCCCCGGACTCTGATCGCCTAAAATTATTCTAGGCCATCAAATACGACCTAAGGAACAATAGTTACCACCCCACCATGGCCGTTCCTCGTTGTTTTGCGTTTTACAGCCAAAAAACTAGAATTCCGCCAGATTCCCATATTTTCGTGTGCTAAGCCCACGTCTTCCTTGTGGGTCCGGGCCCCCCGGACCCCGATCGCCTAAAATTTATTTGGGCCATCAAATACGTCCTAAGGAACAATAGTCTTCTCCCCGCCATGACCGTTCCTTGTTGTTTTGCTTTTTACGACCAAAAACTTAGAATTCCGCCCGATTCCCATATTTTCGTGTGCGAGCACGCCTTCCGAGTGGGCCCGGGTCCTCCGAAACTGGATTGTCTAACATTTTTCCAGGCCATCAAATACGACCTAAGGAACCGTAGTCACCGTCCCGCGATGGCCGTTCCTCGTTTATTTGCGTTTTACGGCCAAAAAACTAGAATTCTGCACGATTTCGATATATTCGTGAGCTATATATAGACCACGCCTTCCTAGAGGGTCCGGGCCCCCCGGAAGGCGTGGGCTATAACTCACGAAAATATGAGAATTGACCAAAATGCTAATTTTTTGGCTGTAAAATGCAAAACAACGCGGAACGGTCACGACGTGGTGGTGACTATGGTTCCTTAGGTCGTATTTGATGGCCTAGAATAATTTTAGGCGATCGAGGACCGGGGGCCCGGACCCACTCGGAAGGCGTGGGCTATAGCACACGAAAATATGGGAATCGGGTGGAATTCTAGTTTTTTGGCCGTAAAAACAAAACAACGAGGAAGGGCCATGGCGGGGCGGTGACTATGGTTCCTTAGGTCGTATTTGATAGCCGAGAAATATTTAAGGCGATCGGGGTCCGGGGGGCCCGTAACCCACTAGGAAGGTGTGGGCTATAGCACACGAATATATGAGAATTGGGAAAAATTCTAGTTTTTTAGCCGTAAAATGCAAAACAACGAGGAACAGCCACGGCGGGGCGGTGACTATGGCTCCTCAGGTCGTATTTGATGGCTCGGGAAAAGTTTAGGCGATCGGGGTACGAGGGGCCCGGACCCACTCGAAGGCGTAGGCTATATCACACGAATATATGCGAATCGGGCGGAATTCTAGTTTTTTGGCCGTAAAACGCAAAACAATGAGGAACGGCCATGGCGGAGCGGTGACTATGGTACCTTAGTCACCACCCAGCCATGGCCGTTCCTCTTTGTTTTGCATTTCCGGCAAAAAAACTAGAATTTCGCCAGATTCCCATATTTTCGTGTGTTATAGTCCATGCCTTCTGAGTGGGTTCGAGCCCCCAGACCCCGATCGCCTAAAATTATTCAGGGCCATCAAATACGAGCTAAGGAACCATAGTCATAGCCCCGCGATGGCCGTTCCTCGTTCTTTTGCATTTTACGGCCAAAAAACTAGAATTCCGCCTGATTCCCATATATTCGTGTGCTATAGCCCACGCCTTCCGAGTGGGTTCGGGCCCCCGGACTCTGATCGCCTAAAATTATTCTAGGCCATCAAATACGACCTAAGGAACAATAGTTACCACCCCACCATGGCCGTTCCTCGTTGTTTTGCGTTTTACAGCCAAAAAACTAGAATTCCGCCAGATTCCCATATTTTCGTGTGCTAAGCCCACGTCTTCCTTGTGGGTCCGGGCCCCCCGGACCCCGATCGCCTAAAATTTATTTGGGCCATCAAATACGTCCTAAGGAACAATAGTCTTCTCCCCGCCATGACCGTTCCTTGTTGTTTTGCTTTTTACGACCAAAAACTTAGAATTCCGCCCGATTCCCATATTTTCGTGTGCGAGCACGCCTTCCGAGTGGGCCCGGGTCCTCCGAAACCGGATTGTCTAACATTTTTCCAGGCCATCAAATACGACCTAAGGAACCGTAGTCACCGTCCCGCGATGGCCGTTCCTCGTTTATTTGCGTTTTACGGCCAAAAAACTAGAATTCTGCACGATTTCGATATATTCGTGAGCTATATATAGACCACGCCTTCCTAGAGGGTCCGGGCCCCCCGGAAGGCGTGGGCTATAACTCACGAAAATATGAGAATTGAGCAAAATGCTAATTTTTTGGCTGTAAAATGCAAAACAACGCGGAACGGTCACGACGTGGTGGTGACTATGGTTCCTTAGGTCGTATTTGATGGCCTAGAATAATTTTAGGCGATCGAGGACCGGGGGCCCGGACCCACTCGGAAGGCGTGGGCTATAGCACACGAAAATATGGGAATCGGGTGGAATTCTAGTTTTTTGGCCGTAAAAACAAAACAACGAGGAAGGGCCATGGCGGGGCGGTGACTATGGTTCCTTAGGTCGTATTTGATAGCCGAGAAATATTTAAGGCGATCGGGGTCCGGGGGGCCCGTAACCCACTAGGAAGGTGTGGGCTATAGCACACGAATATATGAGAATTGGGAAAAATTCTAGTTTTTTAGCCGTAAAATGCAAAACAACGAGGAACAGCCACGGCGGGGCGGTGACTATGGCTCCTCAGGTCGTATTTGATGGCTCGGGAAAAGTTTAGGTGATCGGGGTACGAGGGGCCCGGACCCACTCGGAGGCGTAGGCTATATCACACGAATATATGCGAATCGGGCGGAATTCTAGTTTTTTGGCCGTAAAACGCAAAACAATGAGGAACGGCCATGGCGGAGCGGTGACTATGGTACCTTAGTCACCACCCAGCCATGGCCGTTCCTCTTTGTTTTGCATTTCCGGCAAAAAAACTAGAATTTCGCCAGATTCCCATATTTTCGTGTGTTATAGTCCATGCCTTCTGAGTGGGTTCGAGGCCCCATACCCCGATCGCCTAAAATTATTCAGGGCCATCAAATACGAGCTAAGGAACCATAGTCATAGCCCCGCGATGGCCGTTCCTCGTTCTTTTGCGTTTTACGGCCAAAAAACTAGAATTCCGCCTGATTCCCATATATTCGTATGCTATAGCCCACGCCTTCCGAGTGGGTTCGGGCCCCCGGACTCTGATCGCCTAAAATTATTCTAGGCCATCAAATACGACCTAAGGAACAATAGTTACCACCCCACCATGGCCGTTCCTCGTTGTTTTGCGTTTTACAACCAAAAAACTAGAATTCCGCCAGATTCCCATATTTTCGTGTGCTAAGCCCACGTCTTCCTTGTGGGTCCGGGCCCCCCGGACCCCGATCGCCTAAAATTTATTTGGGCCATCAAATACGTCCTAAGGAACAATAGTCTTCTCCCCGCCATGACCGTTCCTTGTTGTTTTGCTTTTTACGACCAAAAACTTAGAATTCCGCCTGATTCCCATATTTTCGTGTGCGAGCACGCCTTCCGAGTGGGCCCGGGTCCTCCGAAACCGGATTGCCTAACATTTTTCCAGGCCATCAAATACGACCTAAGGAACCATAGTCACCGTCCCGCGATGGCCGTTCCTCGTTTATTTGCGTTTTACGGCCAAAAAACTAGAATTCTGCACGATTTCGATATATTCGTGAGCTATATATAGACCACGCCTTCCTAGTGGGTCCGGGGCCCCCGGAAGGCGTGGGCTATAACTCACGAAAATATGAGAATTGAGCAAAATGCTAATTTTTTGGCTGTAAAATGCAAAACAACGCGGAACGGTCACGACGTGGTGGTGAATATGGTTCCTTAGGTCGTATTTGATGGCCTAGAATAATTTTAGGCGATCGAGGACCGGGGGCCCGGACCCACTCGGAAGGCGTGGGCTATAGCACACGAAAATATGGGAATCGGGTGGAATTCTAGTTTTTTGGCCGTAAAAACAAAACAACGAGGAAGGGCCATGGCGGGGCGGTGACTATGGTTCCTTAGGTCGTATTTGATAGCCGAGAAATATTTAAGGCGATCGGGGTCCGGGGGGCCCGTAACCCACTAGGAAGGTGTGGGCTATAGCACACGAATATATGGGAATTGGGCAAAATTCTAGTTTTTTGGCCGTAAAATGCAAAACAACGAGGAACAGCCACGGCGGGGCGGTGACTATGGCTCCTCAGGTCGTATTTGATGGCTCGGGAAAAGTTTAGGCAATCGGGGTACCAGGGGCCCGGACCCACTCGGAAGGCGTAGGCTATATCACACGAATATATGCGAATCGGGCGGAATTCTAGTTTTTTGGCCGTATAACGCAAAACAATGAGGAACGGCCATGGCGGAGCGGTGACTATGGTACCTTAGTCACCACCCAGCCATGGCCGTTCCTCTTTGTTTTGCATTTCCGGCAAAAAAACTAGAATTTCGCCAGATTCCCATATTTTCGTGTGTTATAGTCCATGCCTTCTGAGTGGTTTCGAGCCCCCAGACCCCGATCGCCTAAAATTATTCAGGGCCATCAAATACGAGCTAAGGAACCATAGTCACCGCCCTGCCATGACCGTTCCTCGTTCTTTTGCGCTTTATGGCCAAAAAACTAGAATACCGTCCGATTCTCAAATATTCGTGTGCTATAGCCCATGCCTTCCGAGTGGGTCCGGGCCCCCGGACCCCGATCGCCTAACATTTTTCCAGGCTATCAAATATGACCTAAGGAACCATAATCACCGCCTCGCCATGGCCGTTCCTCGTTGTTTTGCGTTTTATGGCCAAAAAACTAGAATTCCGCCCGATTCCCATATATTCGTGTGCTATAGCCCATGCCTTCCTAGTGGGTTCCGAGACCCCGGACCCTGATCACCTAAAATATTTCTGGGCTATCACATATGACCTAAGGAACCATAGTCACCGCCCCGCCATGACCGTTCCTCATTTTTTGCATTTTACGGCCAAAATACTAGAATTCCACCCAATTCCCATATATTCGTGTGCTATAGCCCACGCCTTCCGAGTGGGTCCGGGCCACCCGGACCCCGATCGCCTAAAATTATTCCGGGCAATCATATACGACCTAAGGAACCATAGTCACCGCCCAGCCGTGGCTGTTCCTCGTTGTTTTGCATTTACGGCCAAAAATTTAGAATTTCACCTGATTCCCATATTATCGTGTGCTATAGCCTATGCCTTTATGAGTGGGTCCGGGCCCCCAGACCCCGATCGGCTAAAATTATTCAGGGCCATCAAATAGAGCTAAGGAACCATAGTCACAGCCCCGCGATGGCTGTTCCTCGTTCTTTTGCGTTTTACGGCCAAAAAACTAGAATTTCGCCCGATTCTCATATATTCGTGTGCTATAGTCCACGCCTTCCGAGTGGGACCGGGCCCACGTACCCCGATCGTCAAAAATTTTCCGAGCCATCAAATACGACATAAAGAACCATAGTCACCGCCCCGCCGTGGCTGTTCCTCGTTATTTTGTATTTTACGGCCAAAACACTAGAATTTCGCTCGATTCCTATATTTTCATGAGCTATAGCCCATGCCTTTCGAGTGGGTCCGGGCCCTCGGACCCCGATCGCCTAAAATTATTCCGGGTCATCAAATACGAACTAAGGAACCATAGTCATCGCCCCGCCATGGCCGTTCCTCGTTGTTTTGTTTTTTACGACCAAAAATCTAAAATTCCGCCCGATTCCCATATTTTCGTGTGCGAGCATGCCTTCCAAGTGGGCCCGGGTCCTCCGAAACCGGATTGCCTAACATTTTTTCAGGCCATCAAATACGACCTAAGGAACCATAGTCACCGCCCCGCGATGGCCGTTCCTCGTTTATTTGCGTTTTACGGCCAAAAAACTAGAATTTTGCACGATTTTCATATATTCGTGAGTTATATATAGCCCACGCCTTCCTAGTGGGTCCGGGCCCCCCGGACCCCTATCGCTTAAAATTTTTTCAGACTATCAAATACGACCTAAGGAACCATAGTCACCGCCCTGCCATGACCGTTCCTCGTTCTTTTGCGTTTTATGGGCAAAAAACTAGAATACCGCCCGATTCTCAAATATTCTTGTGCTATAGCCCACGCCTTCCGAGTGGGTCCAGGCCCCCGGACCCCGATCGCCTAACAATTTTCCAGGCTATCAAATATGACCTAAGGAACCATAGTCACCGCCCCGCCATGGCCATTCCTCGTTGTTTTAGCGTTTTATGGCCAAAAAACTAGAATTCCGCCCGATTCCCATATATTCGTGTGCTATAGCCCATGCCTTCCTAGGGGTCCGGGGGGCCCGTAACCCACTAGGAAGGTGTGGGCTATAGCACACGAATATATGAGAATTGGGAAAAATTCTAGTTTTTTAGCCGTAAAATGCAAAACAACGAGGAACAGCCACGGCGGGGCGGTGACTATGGCTCCTCAGGTCGTATTTGATGGCTCGGGAAAAGTTTAGGTGATCGGGGTACGAGGGGCCCGGACCCACTCGGAGGCGTAGGCTATATCACACGAATATATGCGAATCGGGCGGAATTCTAGTTTTTTGGCCGTAAAACGCAAAACAATGAGGAACGGCCATGGCGGAGCGGTGACTATGGTACCATAGTCACCACCCAGCCATGGCCGTTCCTCGTTGTTTTGCATTTCCGGCAAAAAAACTAGTATTTCGCCCGATTCCCATATTTTCGTGTGTTATAGTCCATGCCTTCTGAGTGGGTTCGAGCCCCCCGACCCCGATCGCCTAAAATTATTCAGGGCCATCAAATACAAGCTAAGGAACCATAGTCACAGCCCCGCGATGGCCGTTCCTCGTTATTTTGCGTTTTACGGCCAAAAAACTAGAATTCCGCCTGATTCCCAAATATTCGTGTGCTATAGCCCACGCCTTCCGAGTGGGTTCGGGCCCCCGGACTCTGATCGCCTAAAATTATTCTAGGCCATCAAATACGACCTAAGGAACCATAGTTACCACCCCACCATGGCCGTTCCTCGTTGTTTTACGTTTTACAGCCAAAACACTAGAATTCCGCCAGATTCCCATATTTTCGTGTGCTAAGCCCACGTCTTCCTTGTGGGTCCGGGCCCCCCGGACCCCGATCGCCTAAAATTTATTTGGGCCATCAAATACGTCCTAAGGAACCATAGTCTTCACCCCGCCATGACCGTTCCTTGTTGTTTTGCTTTTTACGATCAAAAATTTAGAATTCCGCCCGATTCCCATATTTTCGTGTGTGAGCACGCCTTCTGAGTGGGCCCGGGTCCTCCGAAACCGGATTGCCTAACATTTTTCCAGGCCATCAAATATGACCTAAGGAACCATAGTCACCATCCCGCGATGGCCGTTCCTCGTTTATTTGCGTTTTACGGCCAAAAAACTAGAATTCTGCACGATTTGGATATATTCGTGAGCTATATATAGCCCATGCCTTCCTAGTGGGTCCGGGCCCCCCGGAAGGCGTGGGCTATAACTCACGAAAATATGGGAATTGAGCAAAATGCTAATTTTTTGGCCGTAGAATGCAAAACAACGCGGAACGGTCACGACGTGGTGGTGACTATGGTTCCTTAGGTCGTATTTGATGGCCTAGAATAATTTTAGGCGATTGAGGACCGGGGGCCCGGACCCACTCAGAAGGCGTGGGCTATAGCACACGAAAATATGGGAATCGGGTGGAATTCTAGTTTTTTGGCCGTAAAAACAAAACAACGAGAAAGGGCCATGGCGGGGCGGTGACTATGGTTCCTTAGGTCGTATTTGATAGCCGAGAAATATTTAAGGCGATCGGGGTCCGGGGGGCCCGTAACCCACTAGGAAGGTGTGGGCTATAGCACACGAATATATGGGAATTGGGCAAAATTCTAGTTTTTTGGCCGTAAAATGCAAAAAAACGAGGAACAGCCACGGCGGGGCGGTGACTATGGCTCCTCAGGTCGTATTTGATGGCTCGGGAAAAGTTTAGGCGATCGGGGTACGAGGGCCCGGACCCACTCGGAAGGCGTAGGCTATAGCACACGAAAATATGCGAATCGGGCGGAATTCTAGTTTTTTGGCCGTAAAATGCAAAATAATGAGGAACGGCCATGGCGGAGCGGTGACTATGGTTCCTTAGGTCGTATTTGATGGCCTAGAATAATTTTAGGCGATTGAGGACCGGGGGCCCGGACCCACTCGGAAGGCGTGGGCTATAGCACACGAAAATATGGGAATCGGGTGGAATTCTAGTTTTTTGGCCGTAAAAACAAAACAACGAGGAAGGGCCATGGCGGGGCGGTGACTATGGTTCCTTAGGTCGTATTTGATAGCCGAGAAATATTTAAGGCGATCGGGGTCCGGGGGGCCCGTAACCCACTAGGAAGGTGTGGGCTATAGCACACGAATATATGGGAATTGGGCAAAATTCTTGTTTTTTGGCCGTAAAATGCAAAACAACGAGGAACAGCCACGGCGGGGCGGTGACTATGGCTCCTCAGGTCGTATTTGATGGCTCGGTAAAAGTTTAGGCGATCGGGGTACGAGGGGCCCGGACCCTCTCGGAAGGCGTAGGCTATAGCACACGAAAATATGCGAATCGGGCGGAATTCTAGTTTTTTGGCCGTAAAACGCAAAACAATGAGGAACGTCCATGGCGGAGCGGTGACTATGGTACCTTAGTCACCACCCAGCCATGGCCGTTCCTCTTTGTTTTGCATTTCCGGCAAAAAAACTAGAATTTCGCCAGATTCCCATATTTTCGTGTGTTATAGTCCATGCCTTCTGAGTGGGTTCGAGCCCCCAGACCCCGATCGCCTAAAATTATTCAGGGCCATCAAATACGAGCTAAGGAACCATAGTCACCACCCTGCCATGACCGTTCCTCGTTCTTTTGCGCTTTATAGCCAAAAAACTAGAATACCGCCCGATTCTCAAATATTCGTGTGCTATAGCCCACGCCTTCCGAGTAGGTCCGGGCCCCCGGACCCCGATCGCCTAACATTTTTCAAAGCTATCAAATATGACCTAAGGAACCATAGTCACCGCCCCGCCATGGCCATTCCTCATTGTTTTGCGTTTTATGGCCAAAAAACTAGAATTCCGCCCGATTCCCATATATTCGTGTGCTATAGCCCATGCCTTCCTAGTGGGTTTCGAGACCCCGGACCCCGATCAACTAAAATATTTCTGGGCTATCAAATATGACCTAAGGAACCATAGTCACTACCCCGCCATGACCGTTCCTCATTTTTTGCATTTTACGGCCAAAATACTAGAATTCCACCCAATTCCCATATATTCGTGTGCTATAGCCCATGCCTTCCGAGTGGGTCTGGGCCACCCGGACCCCGATCGCCTAAAATTATTCCGGGCAATCATATACGACCTAAGGAACCATAGTCACCGCCCAGCCGTGGCTGTTCCTCGTTGTTTTGCATTTATGGCCAAAATATTAGAATTTCACCCGATTCCCATATTATCGTGTGCTATAGCCTATGCCTTTACGAGTGGGTCCGGGCCCCCAGACCCCGATCGCCTAAAATTATTTGGGGCCTTCAAAAATGACCTAAGGAACCATAGTCACCGCCCCGACATGGCCGTTCCTCGTTGTTTTGCGTTTTACGGCCAAAAAACTAGAATTTCGCTCGATTCCCAAATATTCGTGTGCTATAGCCCACGCCTTCCGAGTGGGACCGGGCCCCCGTACCCCGATCGTCTAAAATTTTTCCGAGCCATCAAATACGACTTAAAGAACCATAGTCACCGCCCCGCCGTGGCCGTTCCTCGTTATTTTGCATTTTATGGCAAAAAAAACTAGAATTTCACTCGATTCCTATATTTCGTGAGCTATAGCCCATGCCTTTCGAGTGGGTCCGGGCCCTCGGACCCCGATCGCCTAAAATTATTCCGGGCCATCAAATACGACCTAAGGAACCATAGTCATCGCCCCGCCATGGCCGTTCCTCGTTGTTTTGCGATTTACGGCCAAAAAACTAGAATTCCGCCCGATTCCCATATTTTCGTGTGCTATAGCCCACGCCTTCCGAGTGGGACCGGGCCCCTGTACCTCGATCGCCTAAAATTATTCTGGGCCATCAAATACGAACTAAGGAACCATAGTCACCGCCCAGCCATGGCCGTTCCTCGTTGTTTTGCGTTTTACGGCCAAAAAACTAGAATTTCGCCTGATTCCCATATATTCGTGTGCTATATATAGCCCACGCCTTCCTAGTGGGTCCGGGCCCCCCGAACCCCGATCGCGTAAAATTTTTCCAGGCTATCAAATATGACCTAAGGAACCATAGTCACCGCCCTGCCATAACCGTTCCTCATTGTTTTGCTTTTTACGGCCAAAAAACTAGAATTTTTCCCGATTCCCATATTTTCGTGTGCTATAACCCATGCCTTCCGAGTGGGTCCAAGCCCCCGAACCCCGATTGCTTAACATTTTTCCAGGATATCAAATATGACCTAAGGAACCATAGTCACCGCCCCGCCATGGCCGTTCCTCGTTGTTTTGCGTTTTGCGGCAAAAAAATAGAATTCCGCCTTATTCCCATATATTCGCGTGCTATAGCCCATGCCTTCCTAGTAGGTTCCGGGCCCCCGGACCCCGATCACCTAAAATATTTTCGGACTATCAAATACGACCTAAGGAACCATAGTCACCGCCCCTCCATGACCGTTCCTCATTTTTTGCGTTTTACGGCCATAAAACTAGAATTCCGCCCAATTCCCATATATTCATATGCTATAGCCCACGCCTTCCGAATGGATCCGGGCCACCCAGACCCCGATTGCCTAAAATTATTCCGGGCAATCATATACGACCTAAGGAACCATAGTCACCGCCCAGCCATGGCCGTTCCTCGTTGTTTTGCATTTACTGCCAAAAAACTAGAATTTCGCCCGATTCCCATATTTTCGTGTGCTATAGCCCCTGCCTTCCGAGTGTGTTCGAGCCCCCGGACCCCGATCGCCTAAAATTATTCGGGGCCATCAAATACGAGCTAAGGAACCATAGTCACTGCCCCGCCATGGCTGCTCCTCGTTCTTTTGCATTTTACGGCCAAAAAACTAGAATTTCGCCTCATTCCATATTTTCGTGAGCTACAGCCCATGCCTTCCGAGTGGATAAGGGCCCCCGGACCCCGATCGCCTAAAATTATTCGGGGCCATCAAATACGACTTAAGGAACCATAGTCATCCCCCCGCCAGAGCCGTTCCTCGTTGTTTTGCGTTTTACAGCTAAAAAACTAGAATTCCGTCTGATTCCCATATTTTCCTGTGCTATAGTCCACACCTTCCGAGTGAGTGCAGGGCCCCCCGGACCCCGATCGCCTAAAATATTTCTGGGCTATCAAATACAAACCTAAGGAACCATATTCACCGCCCCGCCATGGCCGTTCCTCGTTGTTTTACGTTTTATGGCCAAAAAATGAGAATACCGCCCGATTCCCATATATTCGTGTGCAATTTCCCACGCCTTCCGAGTGAGTCCGGGCCCCCCGGGCCCCGATCGCATAAAATTATTCTGGGCCATCAAATACGACCTAAGGAACCATAGTCACCGCGCAGCCATGGCCGTTCCTCGTGGTTTCGCATTTTACTTCCAAAAAACTAGAATTTCGCCTGATTCCCTTATTTTTGTGTGCTATAGCCCATGCCTTTTGAGTGGGTCCGGGCACCCGGACCCTGATCGCCTAAATTTATTCGGGGACATCAAATACAACCTAAGGAACCATAGTCACTGCCCCGCCATGGCCGTTCCTCGTTGTTTTGTATTTTACGGCAAAAAAACTAGAATTCCACCCGATTCCCATATATTCGTGTGCTATAGCCCACGCCTTCCGAGTGGGACCGGGACACTGTACCTCGATCGCCTAAACTTTTTTCGAGCAATCAAATATGACCTAAGGAACCATAGTCACCGCCCCGCCGTGGCCGTTCCTCGTTGTTTTGCATTTTACGGCCAAAAACTAGAATTTCGCCCGATTCCCATATTTTCGTGAGCTATAGCCCATGCCTTCCGAGTAGGTCCGTGACCCCGAACCCTGATCGCCTAAAATTATTCGGGCCCATCAAATACGACCTAAGGAACCATAGTCACCGCCCTGCCATGGCCGTTCCTCGTTGTTTTGCGTTTTACGGCCAAAAAACTAAAATTCCGCCTGAGTCCCATATTTTCGTGTGCTATAGCCAACGCCTTCCGAGAGGGTCCGGGCCCCCGGACCCCGATCGCCTAAAATTATTCTAGGCCATCAAATACGACCTAAGTAACCATAGTCTCCGCCCCGCCATGGCCGTTCCTCGTTTTTTTGCATTTTACGGCAAAAATACTAGAATTTCGCTCGATTCCCATATTTTCGTGAGCTATAGACAATGCCTTCCGAGTGGGTCCGGGCCCCCGGACCCGAACCCCTAAAATTATTTGGGGCCATCAAATACGACCTAAGGTACCATAGTCACCGCTCCGCCATGGCCGTTCCTCATTGTTTTGCAATTTGCGGGCAAAAAACTAGAATTCCGGCCGATTCCCATATATTCGTGTGCTATAGCCCACGCCTTCCTAGTGGGTTCCGGACCCCCCGGACCCCGATCGCCTAAAATATTTCAGGGCTATCAAATACGACCTAAGGAACCATAGTCACCGCCCCGCCATGGCCGTTCTTCGTTGTTTTGCGTTTTACGGCCAAAAAACTAGAATTCTGCCCGATTCCCATATTTTCGTGTGCTATAGCCCACGCCTTCCGAGTGGGTCCGGGCCCCCGGACCCCGATCGCCTAAAATTATTCTGGGCCATCAAATACGACCTAAGGAACCATAGTCACCGCCCTGCCATGGCCGTTCCTCGTTGTTTTGTGTTTTACGGCCAAAAAACTAGAATTCCGGCCGATTCCCATATATTCGTGTGCTATAGCCCACGCCTTCCTAGTGGGTTCCGGACCCCCCAGACCCCGATCGCCTAAAATATTTCTGGGCTATCAAATATGACCTAAGGAACCATAGTCACCGCCCCGCCATGGTCGTTCTTCGTTGTTTTACATTTTACGGCCAAAAAACTAGAATTCTACCTGATTCCCATATTTTTGTGTGCTATAACCCACGCCTTCCGAGTGGGTCCGGGGCCCCTGGACCCCGATCGCCTAAAATTATTCTGGGCCATCAAATACAACCTAAGGAACCATAGTCACCTCCCCGCCATGGCCGTTCCTCGTTGTTTTGCATTTTACGGCCGAAAAAATAGAATTCCTTCCGGGCCTCCTGGTCCCCGATCGTCTAAAATATTTATGGGTTATCAAATACGACCTAAGTAACCATAGCTACCGCCCCACCATGGCCGTTCCTCGTTGTTTTGCGTTTTACGGCCGAAAAACTAGAATTTTGCCTCATTCCATATTTTCGTGAGCTATAGCCCATGCCTTCCGAGTGGGTCAGGGCCCCCGGACCTCGATCGCCTAAAATTATTCGGGGCCATCAAATACGACTTAAGGAACCATAGTCATCGTCCCGCCATGGCCGTTCCTCGTTGTTTTGCATTTTACAGCCAAAAAACTAGAATTCCGTCTGATTCCCATATTTTCCTGTGCTATAGTCCACACCTTCCGAGTGAGTTCCGGGCCCCCCAGACCCCGATCGCCTAAAATATTTCTGGGCTATCAACTACAAACCTAAGGAACCATAGTCACCGCCCCGCCATGGCCGTTCCTCGTTGTTTTGCGTTTTACGGCCAAAAAATTAGAATACCGCCCGATTCCCATATATTCGTGTGCCATTTCCCACGCCTTCCGAGTGAGTCCGGGCCCCCCGGGCCCCGATCGCATAAAATTATTCTCGGCCATCAAATATGAACTAAGGAACCATAGTCACCCACAGCCATGGCCGTTCCTCGTAGTTTTGCATTTTACTTCCAAAAAACTGGAATTTCGCCCGATTCCCTTATTTTCGTGTGCTATAGCCCATGCCTTTTGAGTGGGTCCGGGCACCCGGACCCTGATCGCCTAAATTTATTCGGGGACATCAAATACAATCTAAGGAACCATACCCAGATCGCCTAAATTTATTCGGGGACATCAAATACAACCTAAGGAACCATAGTCACTGACCCGCCATGGCCGTTCCTCGTTGTTTTGCATTTTACGGCAAAAACACTAGAATTCCACCCGATTCCCATATATTCGTGTGCTATAGCCCACGCCTTCCGAGTGGGACCGGGCCCCCGTACCTCGATCGCCTTAACTTTTTCCGAGCAATCAAATACGACCTAAGGAACCATAGTCACCGCCCCGCCGTGGCCGTTCCTCGTTGTTTTGCATTTTACAGCCAAAAAACTAGAATTTCGCCCGATTCCCATATTTTCGTGAGCTATAGCCCATGCCTTCCGAGTGGGTCCGGGAACCCGGACCCCGATCGCCTAAAATTATTCGGGGCCATCAAATACGACCTAAGGAATAATAGTCACCGCCCCGCCATGGCCGTTCCTCGTTGTTTTGCGTTTTACGGCCAAAAAACTAAAATTCCGCCTGAGTCCCATATTTTCGTGTGCTATAGCCCACGCCTTCCGAGAGGGTCCGGGCCTCCGGACCCCGATCGCCTAAAATTATTCTGGGCCATCAAATACGACCTAAGTAACCATAGTCTCCGCCCCGCCATGGCCATTCCTCGTTTTTTTGCATTTTACGGCAAAAAAACCAGAATTTCGCTCGATTCCCATATTTTCGTGAGCTATAGCCAATGCCTTCCGTGTGGGTCCGGGCCCCAGGTCCCCGATCGCCTAAAATTATTCGGGGCCATCAAATATGACTAAGGAACCATAGTCACCTCCCCGCCATGGCCATTCCTCGTTGTTTTGCATTTTACGTCCAAAAAAACTAGAATTCCGCCCGATTCCCATATATTCGTGTGCTATAGCCCATGCCTTCCGCGTGGGATCGGGCCCCCCATACCCCGAACGCCTAAAAACTTTCTGAGCCATAAAATACGACCTAAGGAACCATAGTCTCCACCCCGCCATGGCCGTTCCTCGTTTTTTTGCATTTTACGGCAAAAAAACTAGAATTTCGCTCGATTCCCATATTTTCTTGAGCTATAGCCAATGCCTTCCGAGTGGGTCCGGGCCCCAGGACCCCGATCGCCTAAAATTATTCGGGGCCATCAAATACGACCTAAGGAACTATAGTCACCTCCCCGCCATGGCCGTTCCTCGTTGTTTTGCATTTTACGTCCAAACAAACTAGAATTCCGCCCGATTCCCATATATTCGTGTGCTATAGCCCATGCCTTCCGAGTGGGACCGGGGCCCCCCGTACCCCGAACACCTAAAACCTTTCTGAGCCATCACATACGACCTAAGGAACCATAGTCACCGCCCCGTCGTGGCCGTTTCTCGTTTTTTTGCACTTTACGGCCAAAAAACTAGAATTTCGCCTGATTCCCTTATTTTCGTGTGCTATAGCCCACGCCTTCCAAGTGGGTCCGGGCCCCCAGTCCCCGATCTCCTAAATTTATTTGGGGATGTCAAATATGACCTAAGGAACCATAGTCACCACCCTGCCATGGCCGTTCCTCGTTGTTTTGCGTTTTACAGCCAAAAAACTAGAATTCCGTCTGATTCCCATATTTTCCTGTGCTATAGCCCACGCCTTCCGAGTGAGTTCCAGGCCCCCCGGACCCCGATAGCCTAAAATATTTCTGGGCTATCAAATACAAACCTAAGGAACCATAGTCACTGCCCCGCCATGACCGTTCCTCGTTGTTTTGTATTTTACGGCCAAAAAACGAGAATACCGCCCGATTCCCATATATTCGTGTGCCATTTCCCACGCCTTCCGAGTGAGTCCGGGCCCCCCGGGCCCCGATCGCATAAAATTATTCTGGGCCATCAAATACGACCTAAGGAACCATAGTCACCGCGCAGCCATGGCCGTTCCTCGTGGTTTTGCATTTTACTTCCAAAAAATTAGAATTTCGCCCGATTCCCTTATTTTCGTGTGCTATAGCCCATGCCTTTTGAGTGGGTCCGGGCACCCGGGCCCCGATCGCCTAAATTTATTCGGGGACATCAAATACAACCTAAGGAACCATAGTCACTGCCCCGCCATGGCCGTTCCCCGTTGTTTTGCATTTTACGGCCAAAAAACTAGAATTCCACCCGATTCCCATATATTCGTGTGCTATAGCCCACGCCTTCCGAGTGGGATCTGGCCCCCGTACCTCGATCGCCTAAACTTTTTCCGAGCAATCAAATACGACCTAAGGAACCGTAGTCACCGCCCCGCCGTGGCCGTTCCTCGTTGTTTTGCATTTTACGGCCAAAAAACTAGAATTTCGACCGATTCCCATATTTTCGTGAGCTATAGCCCATGCCTTTCGAGTGGGTCCGGGACCCCGGATCCCGATTCCCTAAAATTATTCAGGGCCGTCAAATACGACCTAAGGAACCATATTCACCGCCCCGCCATGGCTGTTCCTAGTTGTTTTGCGTTTTACGGCCAAAAAACTAAAATTCTGCCTAATTCCCATATTTTCGTGTGCTATACCCACGCCTTCCGAGAGGTTCCGAGCCCCCGGACCCCGATCAAATAAAATTATTCTTGGCCATCAAATACGACCTAAGTAACCATAGTTTCCACCCCGCCATGGCCGTTCCTAATTTTTTTGCATTTTACGGCAAAAAAACTAGAATTTCGCTCGATTCCCATATTTTCGTGAGTTATAGCCAATGCCTTCCGAGTGGGTCCGGGCCATTGGACCCCGATCGCCTAAAATTATTTGGGGCCATCAAATATGACCTAAGGAACCATAGTCACCTCCCCGCAATGGCCGTTCCTCGTTGTTTTGCATTTTATGTCCAAAAAAACTAGAATTCCGCCCGATTCCCATATATTCGTGTGCTATAGCCCATGCCTTCCGAGTGGGACCGGGCCCCCCGTACCCCGAACGCCTAAAAACTTTCTGAGCCATCAAATACGACCTAAGGAACCATAGTCACCGCCCCGACATGGCCGTTTCTCGTTTTTTTGCATTTTATGGCCAAAAAACTAGAATTTCGCCCGATTCCCTTATTGTCGTGTGCTATAGCCCACGCCTTCCGAGTGGGTCCCGGCCCCCGTACCCCGATCGCCTAAATTTATTTGGGGATGTCAAATATGACCTAAGGAACCATAGTCACCTCCCCGCCATGGCCGTTCCTCGTTGTTTTGCATTTTACGGCCAAAAAACTAGAATTTTGCCTGATTCCCATATTTTCGTGTGCTATAGCCCATGCCTTCCGAGTGGGTCCGGCCACCGGACCCCGATCGCCTACAATTATTCTGGGCCATCAAATATGACCTAAGGAACCATAGTCACCTCCCCGCCATGGCCGTTCCTCGTTATTTTGCGTTTTACGGCAAAAAACTAGAATTCAGCCCGATTCCCATATATTCGTGTGCTATAGCCCACGCCTTCCGAGTGAGACCGGGTCCCCCGTACCCTGATTGCCTAAACTTTTTCCGAGCCATCAAATACGACCTAGGGAACAATAGTCACCGCCCCGCCATGACCATTCCTCGTTGTTTTGCATTTTACGGCCAAAAAACTAGAATTTCGCTCGATTCCCATATTTTCGTGAGCTATAGCCCACGCCTTCCGAGTGGGTCCGGGCCCCCGGACCCCGATCGCCTAAATTTATTTGGGGATGTCAAATATGACCTAAGGAACCATAGTCACCGCCCCGCCATGGCCGTTCCTCATTGTTTTGCATTTTACGGCCAAAAAACTAGAATTTAGCCTGATTCCCATATTTTCGTGTGCTATAGCCCATGCCTTCCGAGTGGGTCCGGCCCCCGGACCCCGATCGCCTACAATTATTCTGGGCCATCAAATATGACCTAAGGAACCATAGTCACCTCCCCGCCATGGCCGTTCCTCGTTTTTTTGCGTTTTACGGCCAAAAAACTAGAATTCCGCCTGATTCCCAAATATTTGTGTGCTATAGCCCACGCCTTCCGAGTGGGATCGGGCCCCCCGTACCCCGATCGCCTAAACTTTTTCTGAGCCATCAAATACGACCTAAGGAACAATAGTCACCACCCCGCCGTGGCCGTTCCTCGTTGTTTTGCATTTTACGGCCAAAAAACTAGAATTTCGCTCGATTCCCATATTTTCATGAGCTATAGCCCATGCCTTCCGAGTGGGTCCGGGACCCCGGACCCCGATCGCCTAAAATTATTCGGGGCCATCAAATACGACCTAAGGAACCATAGTCACCGCCCTGCCATGGCCTTTCCTCGTTGATTTGCGTTTTACGGCCAAAAAACTAAAATTTCGCGTGATTCCCATATTTTCGTATGCTATAGTCCATGCCTTCCGAGAGGGTCCGGACCCCCTGACCCCGATCGCCTAAAATTATTCTGGGCCATCAAATACGACCTAAGTAACCATAGTCTCCGCCTCGCCGTGGCCGTTCCTCTTAATTTTGCATTTTACGGCCAAAAAACTAGAATTTCGCTCGATTCCTATATTTTCTTGAGCTATAGCCTATGCCTTCCAAGTGGGTATGGGCCCCCGCACCCCGATCGCCTAAAATTATTCGGGGCCATTAAATACGACCTAAGGAACCATAGTCATCACCCCGCCATACCCGTTCCTCGTTGTTTTGTGTTTTACGGCCAAAAAACTAGAATTCCGCCCGATTCCCATATTTTCATGTGTTATAGCCCAGGCCTTCCGAGTGGGTCCGAGACCCCGGACCCCTATCACCGAAAATTATTCTGGGCCATCAAATACGACCTAAGGAACCATAGTCACCTCCCCGCCAAGGCCGTTCCTCGTTGTTTTGCATTTTACGGGCCAAATAACTAGAATTCCGCCCAATTCCCATATGTTCGTGTGCTATAGCCCATGCCTTCCTAATGGGTTCCGGGCCTCCCGGACCCCGATCGCCTAAAATATTTTCGGGTTATCAAATACGACCTAAGGAACCATAGTCACCGCCCTGCCATGGCCGTTCCTCGTTGTTTTACATTTTACAGCAAAAAAACTAGAATTCCGCCCGATTCCTAAATTTTTGTGTGCTATAGCCCATGCCTTCCGAGTGGGTCTAGGCCCCCGGACCCCGATCGCCTAAAATTATTCGGGGCCATCAAATATGACCCAAGGAACCATGGTCACCGCCCCGCCATGGCCGTTCCTCATTGTTTTGCATTTTACGGTCAAAAAACTAGAATTCCGCCCGATTCCCATATTTTCGTGTGCTATAGCCCACGCCTTCCGAGTGGGTCCGGGACCCCGGACCCCGATCACCTAAAATTATTCTGGGCTATCACATACGACCTAAGGAACCATAGTCACCTCCCCGCTATGGCTGTTCCTCGTTATTTTGCGTTTTACGGCCAAAAAACTAGAATTCCGCCCGATTCCTATATATTCGTGTGCTATAGCCCATGCCTTCCTAGTGGGTTCCGGGCCTCCCGGACCCCGATCGCCTAAAATATTTCCGGGTTATCAAATACAACCTAAGGAACCATAGTCACCGCCTCGCCGTGGCCATTCCTCGTTGTTTTGCGTTTTACGGCCAAAAAACTAGAATTCCGCCCGATTCCCATATATTCATGTGCGATAGCCCACGCCTTCCTAGTGGGTTACGGGCCTCCCGGACCCCGATCGCCTAAAATATTTCCGGGTTATCAAATACAACCTAAGGAACCATAGTCACCACCCCGCCATGGCCATTCCTCGTTGCTTTGCATTTTACGGCCAAAAAACTAGAATTCCGCCCGATTCCCATATATTCGTGTGCTATAGCCCACGCCTTCCTAATGGGTTCCGGGTCTCCCGGACCCCAATCGCCTTAAATATTTACGGGTTATCAAATACGACCTAAGGAACCATAGTCACTGCCCCGCCATGGCCGTTCCTTGTTGTTTTGCGTTTTACGGCCAAAAAACTTGAATTCCACCCCATTCCCATATATTCGTGTGCCATAGCCCATGCCTTCCGAGTGGGTCCAGGGATCAAATAAGACCTAAGGAACCATAGTCACCGCCCCACCATGGCCGTTCCTCGTTGTTTTGCGTTTTCCGGTCAAAAAACTAGAATTCCGCCCGATTTCCATATTTTCGTGTGCTATAGACCACGCCTTCCGAGTAGGTTCGGGACCCGGGACCCCGATCGCCTAAAATTATTTTGGGCCATCATATACAACCTAAGGAACCATAGTCACCTCCCCGCCATGGCCGTTGCTCGTTATTTTGCATTTTACGGCCAAAAAACTAGAATTCCCCCCCGATTCCCATATATTCGTGTGCTATAGCCCACGCCTTCCTAGTGGGTTCCGGGCCTCCCGGACCCCGATCGCCTATAATATTTCCACGTTATTAAATACAACCTAAGGAACCATAGTCACCGCCCCGCCATGGCCGTTCCTCGTTGTTTTGTGTTTTACGGCCAAAAAACTAGAATTCCGCTCGATTCCCATATTTTCATGTGCTATAGCCCACGCCTTCCGAGTGGGTCCAAGACCCCGGACCCTGATCGCCGAAAATTATTCTGGGCCATCAAATACAACCTAAGGAACCATAGTCACCTCCCCGCCAAGGCCGTACCTCGTTGTTTTGCATTTTACGTCAAAAAACTAGAATTCCGCCGGATTCCCATATTTTTGTGTGCTATAGCCCATGCCTTCCAAGTGGGTCCATGCCCCCGGACCCCGATCGCCTAAAATTATTCGGGGCCATCAAATACGACCTAAGGAACCATAGTCACCTCCCCGCCATGGCCGTTCCTCATTGTTTTGCGTTTTACGGTCAAAAAACTAGAATTCCGCCCGATTCCCATATTTTTATGTGCTATAGCCCACGCCTTCCGAGTGGGTCCGGGACCCCGGACCCCGATCACCTAAAATTATTCTGGGCCATCTAATACTACCTAAGGAACGATAGTCACCTCCCCGCCATGGCCTTTCCTCGTTATTTTGCGTTTTATGGGAAAAAAACTACAATTCCGCCCGATTCCTATTTATTCGTATGCTATAGCCCACGCCTTCCTAGTGGGTTCCGGGCCTCCCGGACCCCGATCGCCTAAAATATTTTTGGGTTATCAAATACAACCTAAGGAACCATAGTCACCGCCCCGCCGTGGCCATTCCTCGTTGTTTTGCATTTTATGGCAAAAGAACTAGAATTCCGCCTCATTCCCATATATTCATGTGCTATAGCCCACGCCTTCCTAGTGGGTTACGGGCCTCCCGGACCCCGATCGCCTAAAATATTTCCGAGTTATCAAATACAACCTAAGGAACCATAGTCACCACCCCGCCATGGCCATTCCTCGTTGTTTTGCATTTTACGGCCAAAAAAACTAGAATTTAGCCTGATTCCCATATTTTCGTGTGCTATAGCCCATGCCTTCCGAGTGGGTCCGGCCCCCGGAC
This sequence comes from Nicotiana tabacum, assembly GCF_000715075.1. Taxonomy (NCBI): domain Eukaryota; kingdom Viridiplantae; phylum Streptophyta; class Magnoliopsida; order Solanales; family Solanaceae; genus Nicotiana; species Nicotiana tabacum. The sequence goes on along the minus strand of NC_134081.1, from coordinate 130,189,512 downwards.
CCCGATCGCCTACAATTATTCTGGGCCATCAAATATGACCTAAGGAACCATAGTCACCTCCCCACCATGGCCGTTCCTCGTTTTTTTGCGTTTTACGGCCAAAAAACTAGAATTCCGCCTGATTCCCAAATATTTGTGTGCTATAGCCCACGCCTTCCGAGTGGGATCGGGCCCCCCGTACCCCGATCGCCTAAACTTTTTCTGAGCCATCAAATACGACCTAAGGAACAATAGTCACCACCCCGCCGTGGCCGTTCCTCGTTGTTTTGCATTTTACGGCCAAAAAACTAGAATTTCGCTCGATTCCCATATTTTCATGAGCTATAGCCCATGCCTTCCGAGTGGGTCCGGGACCCCGGACCCCGATCGCCTAAAATTATTCGGGGCCATCAAATACGACCTAAGGAACCATAGTCACCGCCCTGCCATGGCCTTTCCTCGTTGATTTGCGTTTTACGGCCAAAAAACTAAAATTCCGCGTGATTCCCATATTTTCGTGTGCTATAGTCCATGCCTTCCGAGAGGGTCCGGACCCCCTGACCCCGATCGCCTAAAATTATTCTGGGCCATCAAATACGACCTATGTAACCATAGTCTCCGCCTCGCCGTGGCCGTTCCTCTTAATTTTGCATTTTACGGCCAAAAAACTAGAATTTCGCTCGATTCCTATATTTTCTTGAGCTATAGCCTATGCCTTCCAAGTGGGTATGGGCCCCCGCACCCCGATCGCCTAAAATTATTCGGGGCCATTAAATACGACCTAAGGAACCATAGTCATCATCCCGCCATACCCGTTCCTCGTTATTTTGTGTTTTACGGCCAAAAAACTAGAATTCCGCCCGATTCCCATATTTTCATGTGTTATAGCCCAGGCCTTCCGAGTGGGTCCGAGACCCCGGACCCCTATCACCGAAAATTATTCTGGGCCATCAAATACGACCTAAGGAACCATAGTCACCTCCCCGCCAAGGCCGTTCCTCGTTGTTTTGCATTTTACGGGCCAAATAACTAGAATTCCGCCCAATTCCCATATGTTCGTGTGCTATAGCCCATGCCTTCCTAATGGGTTCCGGGCCTCCCGGACCCCGATCGCCTAAAATATTTTCGGGTTATCAAATACGACCTAAGGAACCATAGTCACCGCCCTGCCATGGCCGTTCCTCGTTGTTTTACATTTTACAGCAAAAAACTAGAATTCCGCCCGATTCCTAAATTTTTGTATGCTATAGCCCATGCCTTCCGAGTGGGTCCAGGCCCCCGGACCCCGATCGCCTAAAATTATTCGGGGCCATCAAATATGACCCATGGAACCATAGTCACCGCCCCGCCATGGCCGTTCCTCATTGTTTTGCGTTTTACGGTCAAAAAACTAGAATTCCGCCCGATTCCCATATTTTCGTGTGCTATAGCCCACGCCTTCCGAGTGGGTCCGGGACCCCGGACCCCGATCACCTAAAATTATTCTGGGCTATCACATACGACCTAAGGAACCATAGTCACCTCCCCGCTATGGCCGTTCCTTGTTATTTTGCGTTTTACGGCCAAAAAACTAGAATTCCGCCCGATTCCTATATATTCGTGTGCTATAGCCCATGCCTTCCTAGTGGGTTCCGGGCCTCCCGGACCCCGATCGCCTAAAATATTTCCGGGTTATCAAATACAACCTAAGGAACCATAGTCACCGCCTCGCCGTGGCCATTCCTCGTTGTTTTGCGTTTTACGGCCAAAAAACTAGAATTCCGCCCGATTCCCATATATTCATGTGCGATAGCCCACGCCTTCCTAGTGGGTTACGGGCCTCCCGGACCTCGATCGCCTAAAATATTTCCGGGTTATCAAATACAACCTAAGGAACCATAGTCACCACCCCGCCATGGCCATTCCTCGTTGTTTTGCATTTTACGGCCAAAAAACTAGAATTCCGCCCGATTCCCATATATTCGTGTGCTATAGCCCACGCCTTCCTAATGGGTTCTGGGTCTCCCGGACCCCAATCGCCTTAAATATTTACGGGTTATCAAATACGACCTAAGGAACCATAGTCACCGCCCCGCCATGGCCGTTCCTTGTTGTTTTGCGTTTTACGGCCAAAAAACTTGAATTCCACCCCATTCCCATATATTCGTGTGCCATAGCCCATGCCTTCCGAGTGGGTCCAGGGATCAAATAAGACCTAAGGAACCATAGTCACCGCCCCACCATGGCCGTTCCTCGTTGTTTTGCATTTTATGGCAATAAACTAGAATTCTGCCCGATTCCCATATATTCGTGTGCTATAACCCATGCCTTCCTAGTGGGTTCCGGGCCCCCCGGACCCTGATCGCCTAAAATATGTCTGGGCTATCAAATATGACCTAAGGAACCATAGTCACCGCCCCGCCATGGCCGTTCCTCGTTATTTTGCGTTTTTACGGCCAAAATACTAGAATTCCGCCCGATACCCATATATTTGTGTGCCATAGCCAACGCCTTCCGAGTGGGTCTGGTCCCCCCGGACCCCGTTCACCTAAAATTAGTCCGAGCCATCAAATACGACCAAAGGAACCATAGTCACCGCCCACCCGTGGCCGTTCCTCGTTGTTTTGCATTTTACGGCAAAAAACTATAATTTCGCCCGATTCCCATATTTTCTTGTGCTATAGCCCATGCCTTTCGAGTGGGTCCAGGCCCCCAGACCTTGATCGCCTAAAATTATTCGGGGCCATCAAATATGACCTAAGGAACCATAGTCACCTCCCCGCCATGGCCGTTCCTCGTTGTTTTGCGTTTTCCGGTCAAAAAACTAGAATTCCGCCCGATTCCCATATTTTCGTGTGCTATAGACCACGCCTTCCGAGTAGGTTCGGGACCCGGGACCCCGATCGCCTAAAATTATTTTGGGCCATCATATACAACCTAAGGAACCATAGTCACCTCCCCGCCATGGCCGTTGCTCGTTATTTTGCGTTTTACGGCCAAAAAACTAGAATTCCCCCCCGATTCCCATATATTCGTGTGCTATAGCCCACGCCTTCCTAGTGGGTTCCGGGCCTCCCGGACCCCGATCGCCTATAATATTTCCACGTTATCAAATACAACCTAAGGAACCATAGTCACCGCCCCGCCATGGCCGTTCCTCGTTGTTTTGTGTTTTACGGCCAAAAAACTAGAATTCCGCTCGATTCCCATATTTTCATGTGCTATAGCCCACGCCTTCCGAGTGGGTCCAAGACCCCGGACCCTGATCGCCGAAAATTATTCTGGGCCATCAAATACAACCTAAGGAACCATAGTCACCTCCCCGCCAAGGCCGTACCTCGTTGTTTTGCATTTTACGTCAAAAAACTAGAATTCCGCCGGATTCCCATATTTTTGTGTGCTATAGCCCATGCCTTCCAAGTGGGTCCATGCCCCCGGACCCCGATCGCCTAAAATTATTCGGGGCCATCAAATACGACCTAAGGAACCATAGTCACCTCCCCGCCATGGCCGTTCCTCATTGTTTTGCGTTTTACGGTCAAAAAACTAGAATTCCGCCCGATTCCCATATTTTTATGTGCTATAGCCCACGCCTTCCGAGTGGGTCCGGGACCCCGGACCCCGATCACCTAAAATTATTCTGGGCCATCTAATACTACCTAAGGAACGATAGTCACCTCCCCGCCATGGCCTTTCCTCGTTATTTTGCGTTTTATGGGAAAAAAACTAGAATTCCGCCCAATTCCTATTTATTCGTATGCTATAGCCCACGCCTTCCTAGTGGGTTCCGGGCCTCCCGGACCCCGATCGCCTAAAATATTTTTGGGTTATCAAATACAACCTAAGGAACCATAGTCACCGCCCCGCCGTGGCCATTCCTCGTTGTTTTGCATTTTATGGCAAAAGAACTAGAATTCCGCCTCATTCCCATATATTCATGTGCTATAGCCCACGCCTTCCTAGTGGGTTACGGGCCTCCCGGACCCCGATCGCCTAAAATATTTCCGAGTTATCAAATACAACCTAAGGAACCATAGTCACCACCCCGCCATGGCCATTCCTCGTTGTTTTGCATTTTAAGGCCAAAAAACTAGAATTCCGCCCGATTCCCATATATTCGTGTGCTATAGCCCACGCCTTCCTAATGGGTTCCGGGTCTCCCGGACCCCAATCGCCTTAAATATTTACGGGTTATCAAATACGACCTAAGGAACCTTAGTCAATGCCCCGCCATGGCCGTTCCTTGTAGTTTTGCATTTTACGGCCAAAAAACTTAAATTCCACCTGATTCCCATATATTCGTGTGCCATAGCCCATGCCTTCCGAGTGGGTCCAGGGATCAAATACGACCTAAGGAACCATAGTCACCGCCCCACCATGGCCGTTCCTCATTGTTTTGCATTTTATGGCCAAAAAACTAGAATTCCGCCCAATTCCCATATATTCATGTGCTATAACCCACGCCTTTCTAGTGGGTTCCGGGCCCCCCGGACCCTGATCGCCTAAAATATTTCTGGGCTATCAAATACGACCTAAGGAACCATAGTCATCGCCCCGCCATGGCTGTTCCTCATTATTTTGCATTTTACGGCCAAAATACTAGAATTTCGCCCGATTCCCATATATTTGTGTGCCATAGCCAACGCCTTCCGAGTGGGTCTGGTCCCCCCGGACCCCGTTCGCCTAAAATTATTCCGAGCCATCAAATACGACCAAAGGAACCATAGTCACCGCCCACCCGTGGCCGTTCCTCGTTGTTTTGCATTTTACGGCAAAAAACTAGAATTTTGCCCTATTCCCATATTTTCGTGTGCTATAGCCCATGCCTTTCGAGTGGGTCCAGACCCCCGGACCTTGATCACCTAAAATTATTCGGGGCCATCAAATACGACCTAAGGAACCATAGTCACCTCCCCGCCATGGCCGTTCCTTGTTGTTTTGCGTTTTCCGGTCAAAAATTAGAATTCCGCCCGATTCCCATATTTTTGTGTGCAGCCCATGCCTTCCGAGTGGGTTCCGGACCCGGGACCCCGATCGCCTAAAATTATTTTTGGCCATCATATATAACCTAAGGAACCATAGTCACCTCCCCGCCATGGCCGTTCCTCGTTATTTTGCGTTTTACGTCCAAAAAACTAGAATTCCCCCCGATTCCCATATATTCGTGTGGTATAGCCCACGCCTTCCTAGTGGGTTCCGGGCCTCCCGGACCCCGTCACCTAAAATTATTCCGAGCCATCAAATACGACCAAAGGAACCATAGTCACCGCCCACCCGTGGCCGTTCCTCGTTGTTTTGCATTTTACGGCAAAAAACTATAATTTCGCCTGATTCCCATATTTTCGAGTGCTATAGCCCATGCCTTTCGAGTGGGTCCAGGCCCCCAGACCTTGATCGCCTAAAATTATTCGGGGCCATCAAATATGACCTAAGGAACCATAGTCACCTCCCCGCCATGGCCGTTCCTCGTTGTTTTGCGTTTTCCGGTCAAAAAACTAGAATTCCGCCCGATTCCCATATTTTCGTGTGATATAGCCCACGCCTTCCGAGTGGGTCCGGGACCCGGGACTCCGATCGCCTAAAATTATTTTGGGCCATCATATACAACCTAAGGAACCATAGTCACCTCCCCGCCATGGCCGTTGCTCGTTATTTTGCGTTTTACGGCCAAAAAACTAGAATTCCCCCCCGATTCCCATATATTCGTGTGCTATAGCCCACGCCTTCCTAGTGGGTTCCGGGCCTCCCGGACCCCGATCGCCTATAATATTTCCACGTTATCAAATACAACCTAAGGAACCATAGTCACCGCCCCGCCATGGTCGTTCCTCGTTGTTTTGTGTTTTACGGCCAAAAAACTAGAATTCCGCTCGATTCCCATATTTTCATGTGCTATAGCCCACGCCTTCCGAGTGGGTCCAAGACCCCGGACCCCGATCGCCGAAAATTATTCTGGGCCATCAAATACGACCTAAGGAACCATAGTCACCTCCCCGCCAAGGCCGTACCTCGTTGTTTTGCATTTTACGGCAAAAAACTAGAATTCCGCCAGATTCCCATATTTTTGTGTGCTATAGCCCATGCCTTCCAAGTGGGTCCATGCCCCCGAGCCCCGATCGCCTAAAATTATTCGGGGCCATCAAATACGACCTAAGGAACCATAGTCACCTCCCCGCCATGGCCGTTCCTCATTGTTTTGCGTTTTACGGTCAAAAAACTAGAATTCCGCCTGATTCCCATATTTTCATGTGCTATAGCCCACGCCTTCCGAGTGGGTCTGGGACCCCGGACCCCGATCACCTAAAATTATTCTGGGCCATCAAATACGACCTAAGGAATGATAGTCACCTCCCCGCCATGGCCTTTCCTCGTTATTTTGCATTTTATGGGCAAAAAACTAGAATTCCGCCCGATTCCTATTTATTCGTATGCTATAGCCCACGCCTTCCTAGTGGGTTCCGGGCCTCCCGGACCCCGATCGCCTAAAATATTTTCGGGTTATCAAATACAACCTAAGGAACCATAGTCACCGCCCCGCCGTGGCCATTCCTCGTTGTTTTGCGTTTTACGGAAAAAAAACTAGAATTCCGCCTCATTCCCATATATTCATGTGCTATAGCCCACGCCTTCCTAGTGGGTTACGGGCCTCCCGGACCCCGATCGCCTAAAATATTTCCGAGTTATCAAATACAACCTAAGGAACCATAGTCACCACCCCGCCATGGCCATTCCTCGTTGTTTTGCATTTTAAGGCCAAAAAACTAGAATTCCGCCCGATTCCCATATATTCGTGTGCTATAGCCCACGCCTTCCTAATGGGTTCCGGGTCTCCCGGACCCCAATCGCCTTAAATATTTATGGGTTATCAAATACGACCTAAGGAACCTTAGTCAATGCCCCGCCATGGCCGTTCCTTGTTGTTTTGCGTTTTACGGCCAAAAAACTTAAATTCCACCTGATTCCCATATATTCATGTGCCATAGCCCATGCCTTCCGAGTGGGTCCAGGGATCAAATACGACCTAAGGAACCATAGTCACCGCCCCACCATGGCCGTTCCTCGTTGTTTTGCATTTTATGGCCAAAAAACTAGAATTCCGCCCAATTCCCATATATTCGTGTGCTATAACCCACGCCTTCCTAGTGGGTTCCGGGCCCCCCGGACCCTGATCGCCTTAAATATTTCTGGGCTATCAAATACGACCTAAGGAACCATAGTCATCGCCCCGCCATGGCTGTTCCTCGTTATTTTGCGTTTTACGGCCAAAACACTAGAATTCCGCCCGATTCCCATATATTTGTGTGCCATAGCCAACGCCTTCCGAGTGGGTCTGGTCCCCCCGGACCCCGTTCGCCTAAAATTATTCCGAGCCATCAAATACGACCAAAGGAACCATAGTCACTGCCCACCCGTGGCCGTTCCTCGTTGTTTTGCATTTTACGGCAAAAAACTAGAATTTTGCCCGATTCCCATATTTTCGTGTGCTATAGCCCATGCCTTTCGAGTGGGTCCAGACCCCCGGACCTTGATCACCTAAAATTATTCGGGGCCATCAAATACGACCTAAGGAACCATAGTCACCTCCCCGCCATGGCCGTTCCTCGTTGTTTTGCGTTTTCCGGTCAAAAATTAGAATTCCGCCCGATTCCCATATTTTTGTGTGCAGCCCACGCCTTCCGAGTGGGTTCGGGACCCGGGACCCCGATCGCCTAAAATTATTTTGGGCCATCATATATAACCTAAGGAACCATAGTCACCTCCCCGCCATGGCCGTTCCTCGTTATTTTGCGTTTTACGTCCAAAAAACTAGAATTCCCCCCGATTCCCATATATTCGTGTGGTATAGCCCACGCCTTCCTAGTGGGTTCCGGGCTTCCCGGACCCCGATCGCCTATAATATTTTCGGGTTATCAAATACAACCTAAGGAACCATAGTCACCGCCCCGCCATGGCCGTTTCTCGTTGTTTTGTGTTTTACGGCCAAAAAACTAGAATTCCGCCCGATTCCCATATATTCGTGTGCCATAGCCCATGCCTTCCGAGTGGGTCCGGGGATCAAATACGACCTAAGGAACCATAGTCACCACCCCGCCATGGCCGTTCCTCGTTGTTTTGCGTTTTACGGCCAAAAAAATAGATTTCTGCCAGATTCCCATATATTTGTGTGCCATAGCCAATGCCTTCCGAGTGGTTCCGGTCCCCGATCACCTAAAATTATTCCGAGCCATCAAATACGACCAAAGGAACCATAGTCACCGCCCAGCCGTGGCCGTTCCTCGTTATTTTGCATTTTACGGCAAAAAACTAGAATTTCGCCCTTTTCCCATATTTTCGTGTGCTATAGCCCATGCCTTCCGAGTGGGTCCAGGACCCCGGACCCCGATCGCCTAAAATTATTCGGGGCCATCAAATACGACCTAAGGAACCATAGTCACCTCCCCGCCATGGCCGTTCCTCGTTGTTTTGCGTTTTACGGTCAAAAAACTAGAATTCCGCCCGATTCCCATATTTTCATGTGCTATACCCACGCCTTCCGAGTGGTTCCGGGACCCCGGACCCCGATCGCCTAAAAGTATTCTGGCACATCAAATACGACCTAAGGAACCATAGTGACCTCCCCGCCATAGCCGTTCCTCGTTATTTTGCGTTTTACGGCTAATAAAAAATTGAATTCCGCCCGATTCCCATATATTCGTGTGCTATAGCCTTCCTTGTGGGTTCCGGGCCTCCCGGACCCCGATCGCCTAAAATATTTCCGGGTTATCAAATATGACCTAAGGAACCATAGTCACCGCCCCGCCATGGCCGTTCCTTGTTATTTTGCATTTTACGGCCAAAAAACTTGAATTACGCCCGATTCCCATATATTCGTGTGCCATAGCCCATGCCTTCTAAGTGGGTCCGGGGATAAAATACGACCTAAGTAACCATAGTCACCGTCCCGCCATGGCCGTTCCTCATTGTTTTGCATTTTACGGCCAAAAAACTAGAATTCCGCCTGATTCCCATATATTCATGTGCTATAGCCCACGCCTTCCTTGTGGGTTCCGGGCCTCCCGGACCCCGATCGCCTATAATATTTTCGGGTTATCAAATACGACCTAAGGAACCATAGTCACTGCCCCGCCATGGCCGTTCCTTGTTGTTTTGCATTTTACGGAAAAAACTTGAATTCCGCTCGATTCCCATATATTCGTGTGCCATAGCCCATGCCATCCGAGTGGGTTCGGGGATCAAATATGACCTAAGGAACCATAGTCACCGTCTCTCCATGGCCGTTCCTTGTTGTTTTGCATTTTACTGCCAAATAATTAGAATTCCGCCTGATTTCCATATATTTGTGTGCCATAGCCCACGCCATCCGAGTGGGTCTGGTCCCCCCAGAACCCGATCGCCTAAAATTATTCCGGGCCATCAAATACGACCTAAGGTATCATAGTTATCGCCCAGCCATAGCCATTCCTCTTTGTTTTGCATTTTACGGCAGAAAACTAGAATTTTGCGTGATTCCCATTTTTTCGTGTGCTATAGCCCACGTCTTCCGAGTGGGTCCGAGACCCCGGACCCCGATCGCCTAAAATTATTCTGGGCCATCAAATACGACCTAAGGAACCATAGTCACCTCCCCGCCAAGGTCGTTCCTCGTTGTTTTGCATTTTACGGCCAAAAAACTAGAATTCCGCCCGATTCCCATATATTCGTGTGCTATATAGCCCACACCTTCCTAATGGGTTCCGGGCCTTCCGGACCCCGATCCCTAAAATATTTCCGGGTTATCAAATACGACCTAAGGAACCATAGTCACTGCCCCGCCATGGCCGTTCCACGTTGTTTTGCATTTTACGGCCAAAAAACTTGAATTCCGCTCGATTCCCATATATTCGTGTGCCATAGACCATGCCTTCCGAGTGGGTCCGGGGATCAAATACGACCTAAGGAACCATAGTCACCGCCCCGCCATGGCCGTTCCTCGTTGTTTTGCATTTTACGGCCAGAAAACTAGAATTCCGCCCGATTCCCATATATTCGTGTGCTATAGCGCACGCCTTCGTCCGGGCCCCCGAACCCTGATCACCTAAAATATGTCTGGGCTATCAAATACGACCTAAGGAACCATAGTCACTTCCCCGCCATGGCTGTTCCTCGTTATTTTGCGTTTTATGGCCAAAACACAAGAATTACGCCCGATTCCCATATATTTGTGTGCCATAGCCAACGCCTTCCGAGTGGGTCTGGTCCCCCCGGACCCCGTTCGCCTAAAATTTTTCCGAGCCATCAAATACGACCAAAGGAACCATAGTCACCGCCCAGCCGTGGCTGTTCCTCGTTGTTTTGCATTTTACGGAAAAAAACTAGAATTTCGCCTGATTCCCATATTTTCGTGTGCTATAACCCATGCCATTCGAGTGGGTCCAGGACCCCGGACCTTGATCGCCTAAAATTATTCGGGGCCATCAAATACGACCTAAGGAACCATAGTCACCTCCCCGCCATGGTCGTTCTTCGTTGTTTTGCGTTTTCCGGTCAAAAAACTAGAATTCCGCCCGATTCCCATATTTTCATGTGCTATAGCCCACGCCTTCCGAGTGGGTCCGGGACACGGGACCCCGATCGCCTAAAATTATTTTGGGCCATCATATACAACCTAAGGAACCATAGTCACCTCCCTGCCATGGCCGTTCCTCATTATTTTGCATTTTACGGCCAAAAAACTAGAATTCCGCCCGATTCCCATATATTCGTGTGCTATAGCCCACGCCTTCCTAGTGGGTTCCGAGCCTCCCGGACCCTGATCGCCTAAAATATTTCCGGGTTATCAAATACAACCTAAGGAACCATAGTCACTGCCCCGCCATGGCTGTTCCTCGTTATTTTGCGTTTTACGGCCAAAACACTAGAATTTCGCCCGATTCCCATATATTTGTGTGCCATAGCCCACGCCTTCTGAGAGGATCCGGTCCCCCCGGAACCCGATCGCCTAAAATTATTCTGGGCCGTCAAATATGACCTAAGGAACCATAGTCACCGCCCAGCCGTGGCCGTTCCTCGTTGTTTTGCATTTTACTGCAAAATACTAAAATTTTGCCCGATTCCCATATTTTCGTGTGCTATAGCCCATGCCTTCTGAGTGGGTCCGGGCCCCCCGACCCCGATCACCTAAAATTGTTCGGGGCCATCAAATACGACCTAAGGAATCATAGTCACCTCCCTGCCATGGCCGTTCCTCATTGTTTTGAGTTTTAAGGCCAAAAAACTAGAATTCCGCCCGATTCCCATATATTCGTATGCTATTGCCCACGCTTTCCGAGTGGGACCGGGCCCCCCGTACCCCGATCGTCTAAAAATTTTCTGAACCATCAAATACGAACTAAGGAACCATAGTCACCGCCCCGCCGTGGCCGTTTTTCATTATTTTGCATTTTACGGCTAAAAAACTAGAATTCCGCCCAATTCACATATATTTGTGTGCCATAGCCCACGCCTTCCGAGTGGGTCCGATCCCCCCGGAACCCGATCGCCTAAAATTATTCCGGGCTATCAAATACGACCTAAGGAACCATAGTCACCGCCCAGCCATGGCTGTTCCTCGTTGTTTTGCATTTTACGGCAAAAAACTAGAATTTCGCCTGATTCCCTTTTTTTCGTGTGCTATAGCCCATGCCTTTTGAGTGGGTCCGGGCCCCCGGACCCCGATCGCCTAAATTTATTCGGGGCCATCAAATACGACCTAAGGAATCATAGTCACCGCCCCGCCATGGCCGTTCCTCGTTGTTTTGCGTTTTACGGCAAAAAAACTAGAATTCAGCCCGATTCCGATATATTCGTGTGCTATAGCCCACGCCTTTCGAGTGGGACCTGGCCCCCCGCACCCCGATTGCCTAAACGTTTTCCGAGCCATCAAATACGACCTAAGGAACAATAGTCACCGCCCCTCCATGGCCATTCCTCGTTGTTTTGCATTTTACGACCAAAAAACTAGAATTCCGCCTGATTCCCATATATTCATGTGCTATAGCCCATGCCTTCCTTGTGGGTTCCGGGCCTCCCGGACCCCGATCGCCTATAATATTTTCGGGTTATCAAATACGACCTAAGGAACCATAGTCACCGCCCCGCCATGGCCGTTCCTTGTTGTTTTGCATTTTACGAAAAAAAACTTGAATTCCGCACGATTCCCATATATTCGTGTGCCATAGCCCATGCCTTCCGAGTGGGTTCGGGGATAAAATACGACCTAAGGAACCATAGTCACCGTCCCTCCATGGCCGTTCCTTGTTGTTTTGCATTTTACTACCAAAAAATTAGAATTCCGCCTGATTTCCATATATTTGTGTGCCATAGCCCACGCCATCCGAGTGGGTCCGGTCCCCCCGGAACCCGATCGCCTAAAATTATTCCGGGCCATCAAATACGACCTAAGGTACCATAGTCATCGCCCAGCCGTGGCCATTCCTCGTTGTTTTACATTTTACGGCAAAAAACTAGAATTTTGCTCGATTCCCATATTTTCGTGTGCTATAGCCCACGCCTTCCGAGTGGGTCCAGGACCCCGGACCCCGTTCGCCTAAAATTATTCTGGGCCATCAAATACGACCTAAGGAACCATAGTCACCTCCCCGCCAAGGCCGTTCCTCGTTGTTTTGCATTTTACGGCCAAAAAACTAGAATTCTGCCCGATTCCCATATACTCGTGTGCTATATAGCCCACACCTTCCTAATGGGTTCCGGGCCTTCTGGACCCCGATCGCCTAAAATATTTCCGGGATATCAAATACGACCTAAGGAACCATAGTCATCGCCCCTCCATGGCCGTTCCACGTTGTTTTGCGTTTTACGGCCAAAAAACTAGAATTCCGCCTGATTCCCATATATTTGTGTGCCATAGCCCTCGCCATCCGAGTGGGTCCGGTCCCCCCAGAACCCGATCGCTTAAAATTATTCTGGGCCATCAAATACGACCTAAGGTACCATAGTTATCGCCCAGCCATGGCCGTTCCTCATTGTTTTGCATTTTACGGCAGAAAACTAGAATTTTGCGTGATTCCCATTTTTTCGTGTGCTATAGCCCACGTCTTCCGAGTGGGTCCGAGACCCCGGACCCCGATCACCTAAAATTATTCTGGGCCATCAAATACTACCTAAGGAACCATAGTCACCTCCCCGCCAAGGTCGTTCCTTGTTGTTTTGCATTTTAGTGCCAAAAAATTAGAATTCCGCCTGATTTCCATATATTTGTGTGCCATAGCCCACGCCATCCGAGTGGGTCCGGTCCCCCCGGAACCCGATCATCTAAAATTATTCCGGGCCATCAAATACGACCTAAGGTACCATAGTCATCGCCCAGCCGTGGCCATTCCTCGTTGTTTTACATTTTACGGCAAAAAACTAGAATTTTGCTCGATTCCCATATTTTCGTGTGCTATAGCCCACGCCTTCCGAGTGGGTCCGGGACCTCGGACCCCGTTCGCATAAAATTATTCTGGGCCATTAAATACGACCTAAGGAACCATAGTCACCTCCCCGCCAAGGCCGTTCCTCGTTGTTTTGCATTTTACGGCCAAAAAACTAGAATTCTGCCCGATTCCCATATACTCGTGTGCTATAAAGCCCACACCTTCCTAATGGGTTCCGGTCCTTCCTGACCCCGATCGCCTAAAATATTTTCGGGTTATCAAATACGACCTAAGGAACCATAGTCACCGCCCCTCCATGGCCGTTCCACGTTGTTTTGCCTTTTACGGCCAAAAAACTAGAATTCCGCCTGATTCCCATATATTTGTGTGCCATAGCCCTCGCCATCCGAGTGGGTCCGGTCCCCCCAGAACCCGATCGCCTAAAATTATTCTGGGCCATCAAATATGACCTAAGGAACCATAGTTACCTCCCCGCCAAGGTCGTTCCTCGTTGTTTTGCATTTTACGGCCAAAAAACTAGAATTCCGCCCGATTCCCATATATTCGTGTGCTATATAGCCCACACCTTCCTAATGGGTTCCGGGCCTTCCGGACCCCGATCCCTAAAATATTTCCGGGTTATCAAATACGACCTAAGGAATAATAGTCACCGCCCCGCCATGGCCGTTCCACGTTGTTTTGCGTTTTACGGCTAAAAAACATGAATTCCGCTCGATTCCCATATATTCGTGTGCCATAGTCCATGCCTTCCGAGTGGGTCCGGGGATCAAATACGACCTAAGGAACCATAGTCACCGCCCTGCCATGGCTGTTCCTCGTTGTTTTGCATTTTACGGCCAAAAAACTAGAATTCCGCCCGATTTCCATATATTCGTGTGCTATAGCGCACGCCTTCCTAGTGGGTCCGGGCCCCCGGACCCTGATCGCCTAAAATATGTCTGGGCTATCCAATACGACCTAAGGAACCATAGTCACTGCCCCGCCATGGCCGTTCCTCGTTATTTTGCGTTTTACGGCCAAAACACTAGAATTACGCCCGATTCCCATATATTTGTGTGCCATAGCCAACGCCTTCCGAGTGGGTCTGGTCCCCCCGGACCCCGTTCGCCTAAAATTTTTCCGAGCCATCAAATACGACCAAAGGAACCATAGTCACCGCCCAGCCGTGGCTGTTTCTCGTTGTTTTGCATTTTACGGAAAAAAACTAGAATTTCGCCTGATTCCCATATTTTCGTGTGCTATAACCCATGCCATTCGAGTGGGTCCAGGACCCCGGACCTTGATCGCCTAAAATTATTCGGGGCCATCAAATACGACCTAAGGAACCATAGTCACCTCCCCGCCATGGCCGTTCCTCGTTGTTTTGCGTTTTCCGGTCAAAAAACTAGAATTCCGCCCGATTCCCATATTTTCATGTGCTATAGCCCACGCCTTCCGAGTGGGTCCGGGACACGGGACCTCGATCGCCTAAAATTATTTTGGGCCATCATATACAACCTAAGGAACCATAGTCACCTCCCTGCCATGGCCGTTCCTCGTTATTTTGCGTTTTACAACCATATATTCGTGTGCTATAGCCCACGCCTTCCTAGTGGGTTCCGGGCCTCCCGGACCCTGATCGCCTAAAATATTTCCGGGTTATCAAATACAACCTAAGGAACCATATTTACTGCCCCGCCATGGCAGTTCCTCGTTATTTTGCGTTTTACGGCCAAAACACTAGAATTCCGCTCGATTCCCATATATTTGTGTGCCATAGCCCACGCCTTCTGAGTGGGTCCTGTCCCCCCGGAACCCGATCGCCTAAAATTATTCCGGGCCATCAAATATGACCTAAGGAACCATAGTCACCGCCCAGCCGTGGCCGTTCCTCGTTGTTTTGCATTTTACTGCAAAATACTAAAATTTTGCCCGATTCCCATATTTTCGTGTGCTATAGCCCATGCCTTCTGAGTGGGTCCGGGCCCCCCGACCCCGATCGCCTAAAATTGTTCGGGGCCATCAAATAAGACCTAAGGAATCATAGTCACCTCCCTGCCATGGCCGTTCCTCGTTGTTTTGAGTTTTAAGGCCAAAAAACTAGAATTCCGCCCGATTCCCATATATTCGTGTGCTATTGCCCACGCTTTCCGAGTGGGACCGGGCCCCCCGTACCCAGATCGTCTAAAAATTTTCTGAACCATCAAATACGACCTAAGGAACCATAGTCACCGCCTCGCCGTTGCCGTTTTTCATTATTTTGCATTTTACGGTTAAAAAACTAGAATTCCGCCCGATTCACATATATTTGTGTGCCATAGCCCACGCCTTCCGAGTGGGTCCGATCCCCCCGAAACCCAATCGCCTAAAATTATTTCGGGCTATCAAATACGACCTAAGGAACCATAGTCACCGCCCAGCCATGGCTGTTCCTCGTTGTTTTGCATTTTACGGCAAAAAACTAGAATTTCGCCTGATTCCCTTTTTTTCGTGTGCTATAGCCCATGCCTTTTGAGTGGGTCCGGGCCCCCGGACCCCGATCGCCTAAATTTATTTCGGGGCCATCAAATACGACCTAAGGAACCATAGTCACCGCCCCGCCATGGCCGTTCCTCGTTGTTTTGCGTTTTACGGCAAAAAACTAGAATTCAGCCCGATTCCGATATATTCGTGTGCTATAGCCCACGCCTTCCGAGTGGGACCTGGCCCCCCGCACCCCGATTGCCTAAACTTTTTCCGAGCCATCAAATACGACCTAAGGAACAATAGTCACCGCCCCTCCATGGCCATTCCTCGTTGTTTTGCATTTTACGACCAAAAAACTAGAATTCCGCCTGATTCCCATATATTCATGTGCTATAGCCCACGCCTTCCTTGTGGGTTGCGGGCCTCCCGGACCCCGATCGCCTATAATATTTTCGGGTTATCAAATACGACCTAAGGAACCATAGTCACCGCCCCGCCATGGCCGTTCCTTGTTGTTTTGCATTTTACGAAAAAAAACTTGAATTCCGCCCGATTCCCATATATTCGTGTGCCATAGCCCATGCCTTCCGAGTGGGTTCGGGTATAAAATACGACCTAAGGAACCATAGTCACCGTCCCTCCATGGCCGTTCCTTGTTGTTTTGCATTTTACTACCAAAAAATTAGAATTCCGCCTGATTTCCATATATTTGTGTGCCATAGCCCACGCCATCCGAGTGGGTCCGGTCCCCCCGGAACCCGATCGCCTAAAATTATTCCGGGCCATCAAATACGACCTAAGGTACCATAGTCATCGCCCAGCCGTGGCCATTCCTCGTTGTTTTACATTTTACGGCAAAAAACTAGAATTTTGCTCGATTCCCATATTTTCGTGTGCTATAGCCCACGCCTTCCGAGTGGGTCCAGGACCCCGGACCCCGTTCGCCTAAAATTATTCTGGGCCATCAAATACGACCTAAGGAACCATAGTCACCTCCCCGCCAAGGCCGTTCCTCGTTGTTTTGCATTTTACGGCCAAAAAACTAGAATTCTGCCCGATTCCCATATACTCGTGTGCTATATAGCCCACACCTTCCTAATGGGTTCCGGGCCTTCTGGACCCCGATCGCCTAAAATATTTCCGGGTTATCAAATACGACCTAAGGAACCATAGTCATCGCCCCTCCATGGCCGTTCCACGTTGTTTTGCGTTTTACGGCCAAAAAACTAGAATTCCGCCTGATTCCCATATATTTGTGTGCCATAGCCCTCGCCATCCGAGTGGGTCCGGTCCCCCCAGAACCCGATCGCTTAAAATTATTCTGGGCCATCAAATACGACCTAAGGTACCATAGTTATCGCCCAGCCATGGCCGTTCCTCATTGTTTTGCATTTTACGGCAGAAAACTAGAATTTTGCGTGATTCCCATTTTTTCGTGTGCTATAGCCCACGTCTTCCGAGTGGGTCCGAGACCCCGGACCCCGATCACCTAAAATTATTCTGGGCCATCAAATACTACCTAAGGAACCATAGTCACCTCCCCGCCAAGGTCGTTCCTCGTTGTTATGCATTTTACGGCCAAAAAACTAGAATTCCGCCCGATTCCCATATATTCATGTGCTATATAGCCCACACCTTCCTAATGGGTTCCGGGCCTTCCGGACCCCGATCCCTAAAATATTTCCGGGTTATCAAATACGACCTAAGGAACCATAGTCACTGCCCCGCCATGGCCGTTCCACGTTGTTTTGCGTTTTACGGCCAAAAAACATGAATTCCGCTCGATTCTCATATATTCGTGTGCCATAGTCCATGCCTTCCGAGTGGGTCCGGGGATCAAATACGACCTAAGGAACCATAGTCACCACCCCGCCATGGCTGTTCCTCGTTGTTTTGTATTTTACGGCCAAAAAACTAGAATTCCGCCCGATTCCCATATATTCGTGTGCTATAGCGCACGCCTTCCTAGTGGGTCCGGGCCCCCAGACCCTGATCGCCTAAAATATGTCTGGGCTATCAAATACGACCTAAGGAACCATAGTCACTACCCCGCCATGGCCGTTCCTCGTTATTTTGCATTTTACGGCCAAAACACTAGAATTACGCCCGATTCCCATATATTTGTGTGCCATAGCCAACGCCTTCCGAGTGGGTCTGGTCCCCCCGGACCCCGTTCGCCTAAAATTATTCCGAGCCATCAAATACGACCAAAGGAACCATAGTCACCGCCCAGCCGTGGCCGTTCCTCATTGTTTTGCATTTTACGGCAAAAAACTAGAATTTCGCCTGATTCCCATATTTTCGTGTGCTATAACCCATGCCATTCGAGTGGGTCCAGGCCCCCGGACCTTGATCGCCTAAATTTATTCGGGGCCATCAAATACGACCTAAGAAACCATAGTCACCTCCCCGCCATGGCCGTTCCTCGTTGTTTTGCGTTTTCAGGTCAAAAAACTAGAATTCCGCCCGATTCCCATATTTTCATGTGCTATAGCCCACGCCTTCCGAGTGGGTCCGGGACACGGGACCCCGATCGCCTAAAATTATTTTGGGCCATCATATACAACCTAAGGAACCATAGTCACCTCCCTGCCATGGCCGTTCCTCGTTGTTTTGCGTTTTCCGGTCAAAAAACTAGAATTCCGCCCGATTCCCATATTTTCATGTGCTATAGCCCACGCCTTCCGAGTGGGTCCGGGACACGGGACCCCGATCGCCTAAAATTATTTTGGGCCATCATATACAACCTAAGGAACCATAGTCACCTCCCTGCCATGGCCGTTCCTCGTTATTTTGCGTTTTACGGCCAAAAAACTAGAATTCCGCCCGATTCCCATATATTCGTGTGCTATAGCCCACGCCTTCCTAGTGGGTTCCGGGCCTCCCGGACCCTGATCGCCTAAAATATTTCCGGGTTATCAAATACAACCTAAGGAACCATATTTACTTCCCCGCCATGGCAGTTCCTCGTTATTTTGCGTTTTACGGCCAAAACACTAGAATTCCGCTCGATTCCCATATATTTGTGTGCCATAGCCCACGCCTTCTGAGTGGGTCCTGTCCCCCCGGAACCCGGTCGCCTAAAATTATTCCGGGCCATCAAATACGACCTAAGGAACCATAGTCACCACCCAGCCGTGGCCGTTCCTCGTTGTTTTGCATTTTACTGCAAAATACTAAAATTTTGCCCGATTCCCATATTTTCGTGTGCTATAGCCCATGCCTTCTGAGTGGGTCCGGGCCCCCCGACCCCGATCGCCTAAAATTGTTCGGGGCCATCAAATACGACCTAAGGAATCATAGTCACCTCCCTGCCATGGCCGTTCCTCGTTGTTTTGCGTTTTAAGGCCAAAAATCTAGAATTCCGCCCGATTCCCATATATTCGTGTGCTATTGCCCACGCTTTCCGAGTGGGACCGGGCCCCCCGTACCCCAATCGTCTAAAAATTTTCTGAACCATCAAATACGACCTAAGGAACCATAGTCACCGCCCCGCCATGGCCGTTTCTCGTTATTTTGCATTTTACGGCTAAAAAACTAGAATTCCGCCCGATTCCCATATATTTGTGTGCCATAGCCCACGCCTTCCGAGTGGGTCCGATCCCCACGGAACCCGATCGCCTAAAATTATTCCGGGCTATCAAATACGACCTAAGGAACCATAGTCACCGCCCAGCCATGGCTGTTCCTCGTTGTTTTGCATTTTACGGCAAAAAACTAGAATTTCGCCTGATTCCCTTTTTTTCGTGTGCTATAGCCCATGCCTTTTGAGTGGGTCCGGGCCCCCGGACCCCGATCGCCTAAATTTATTCGGGGCCATCAAATACGACCTAAGGAACCATAGTCACCGCCCCGCCATGGCCGCTCCTCGCTGTTTTGCGTTTTACGGCAAAAAAACTAGAATTCAGCCCGATTCCGATATATTCGTGTGCTATAGCGCACGCCTTCCGAGTGGGACCTGGCCCCCCGTACCCCGATTGCCTAAACTTTTTTCGAGCCATCAAATACGACCTAAGGAACAATAGTCACCGCCCCTCCATGGCCATTCCTCGTTGTTTTGCATTTTACGGCCAAAAAACTAGAATTTCGCTCGATTCCCATATTTTCGTGAGCTATAGCCCATGCCTTCCGAGTGGGTCCGGGATCCCGGACCCCGATCGCCTAAAATTGTTCGGGGCCATCAAATACGACCTAAGGAACCATAGTCACCGCCCCGCCGTGGCCTTTCCTCGTTGTTTTGCGTTTTACGGCCAAAACACTAAAATTCCGCGTGATTCCCATATTTTCGTGTGCTATAGCCCACACCTTCCGCCGAGAGGGTCCGGACCCCTGGTCCCCGATCGCCTAAAATTATTCTGGAACATCAAATACGACCTAAGTAACCATAGTCTCCTCCCCGCCGTGGCCGTTCCTCGTAATTTTGCATTTTACGGCCAAAAAACTAGAATTTCGCTCGATTCCCATATTTTCGTGAGCTATAGCCTATTCCTTCCGATTGGGTATGGGCACCCGCATCCCGATCGCCTAAATATATTTGGGGACGTCAAATACGACCTAAGGAACCATAGTCACCGCCCCGCCATGGCCGTTCCTCGTTGTTTTGTATTTTACTGCCAAAAAATTAGAATTTCACCCGATTCCCATATATTCGTGTGCTATAGCCCACGCCTTCCGAGTGTGACCGGCCCCCCGTACCCCGATCACCTAAAATTATTCGGGGCCATCAAATACGACCTTAGGAACCATAGTCACCTCCCTGCCATGGCCGTTCCTCGTTGTTTTGCAGTTTACGGCCAAAAAACTAGAATTCTGCCCGATTCCCATATATTCGTGTGCTATAGCCCACGCCTTCCTAGTGGGTTCCGGGCCTCCCGGACCCTGATCGCCTAAAATATTTTCGGGTTATCAAATACAACCTAAGGAACCATATTCACCGCCCCGCCATGGCCATTCCTCGTTATTTTGCGTTTTACGGCCAAAACACTAGAATTCCGCTCGATTCCCATATATTTGTGTGCCATAGCCCACACCTTCTGAGTGGGTCCGGTCCCCCCGGAACCCGATCGCCTAAAATTATTCCGGGCCATCAAATACGACCTAAGGAACCATAGTCACCGCCCAGCCGTGGCCGTTCCTCGTTGTTTTGCATTTTACTGCAAAATACTAAATTTTTGCCCGATTCCCATATTTTCGTGTGCTATAGCCCATGCCTTCTGAGTGGGTCCGGGTCCCCCGACCCCGATCGCCTAAAATTGTTCGGGGCCATCAAATACGACCTAAGGAATCATATTCACCTCCCTGCCATGGCCGTTCCTCGTTGTTTTGCGTTTTAAGGCCAAAAAACTAGAATTCCGCCCGATTCCCATATATTCGTGTGCTATTGCCCACGCTTTCCGAGTGGGACCGGGCCCTCCGTACCCCGATCGTCTAAATTTTTTTTGAACCATCAAATACGACCTAAGGAACCATAGTCACCGCCCCGCCGTGGCCGTTTCTCGTTATTTTGCATTTTACGGCTAAAAAACTAGAATTCCGCCCGATTCCCATATATTTGTGTGCCATAGCCCACACCTTCCGAGTGGGTCCGATCCCCCCGGAACCCGATCGCCTAAAATTATTCTGGGCTTTCAAATACGACCTAAGGAACCATAGTCACCGCCCAGCCATGGCTGTTCCTCGTTGTTTTGCATTTTACGGCAAAAAACTAGAATTTCGCCTGATTCCCTTTTTTTCGTGTGCTATAGCCCATGCCTTTTGAGTGGGACCGGGCCCCCAGACCCCTATCGCCTAAATTTATTCGGGGCCATCAAATACGACCTAAGGAACCATAGTCACTACCCCGCCATGGCCGTTCCTCGTTGTTTTGCGTTTTACGGCAAAAAAACTAGAATTCAGCCCGATTCCGATATATTCGTGTGCTATAGCCCACGCCTTCCGAGTGGGGCCTGGCCCCCCGTACCCCGATTGCCTAAACTTTTTCCGAGCCATCAAATACGACCTAAGGAACAATAGTCACCGCCCCTCCATGGCCATTCCTCGTTGTTTTGCATTTTACGGCCAAAAAACAAGAATTTCGCTCGATTCCCATATTTTCGTGAGCTATAGCCCATGCCTTCCGAGTGGGTCCGGGACCCCGGACCCCGATCGCCTAAAATTATTCGGGGCCATCAAATACGACCTAAGGAACCATAGTCACCGCCCCGCCGTGGCCTTTCCTCGTTGTTTTGCGTTTTACGGCCAAAACACTAAACTTCCGCGTGATTCCCATATTTTCGTGTGCCATAGCCCATGCCTTCCGAGTGGGTTCGGGGATAAAATACGACCTAAGGAACCATAGTCACCATCCCTCCATGGCCGTTCCTTGTTGTTTTGCATTTTACTGCCAAAAAATTAGAATTCCGCCTGATTTCCATATATTTGTGTGCCATAGCCCACGCCATCCGAGTGGGTCCGGTCCCCCCGGAACCCGATCGCCTAAAATTATTCCGGGCCATCAAATACGACCTAAGGTACCATAGTCATCGCACAGCCGTGGCCATTCCTCGTTGTTTTACATTTTACGGCAAAAAACTAGAATTTTGCTCGAATCCCATATTTTCGTGTGCTATAGCCCACGCCTTCCGAGTGGGTCCAGGACCCCGGACCCCGTTCGCCTAAAATTATTCTGGGCCATCAAATACGACCAAAGGAACCATAGTCACCTCCCCGCCAAGGCCGTTCCTCGTTATTTTGCATTTTACGGCCAAAAAACTAGAATTCTGCCCGATTCCCATATACTCGTGTGCTATATAGCCCACACCTTCCTAATGGGTTCCGGGCCTACCGGACCCCGATCGCCTAAAATATTTCCGGGTTATCAAATACGACCTAAGGAACCATAGTCACCGCCCCTCCATGGCCGTTCCACGTTGTTTTGCGTTTTACGGCCAAAAAACTAGAATTCCGCCTGATTCCCATATATTTGTGTGCCATAGCCCTCGCCATCCGAGTGGGTCCGGTCCCCCCAGAACCCGATCGCCTAAAATTATTCCGGACCATCAAATACGACCTAAGGTACCATAGTCATCGCCCAGCCATGGCCGTTCCTCATTGTTTTGCATTTTACGGCAGGAAACTAGAATTTTGGTGATTTCCAAATTTTCTTGTGCTATAGCCCACGTCTTCCGAGTGGGTCCGAGACCCCGGACCCCGATCGCCTAAAATTATTCTGGGCCATCAAATACGACCTAAGGAACTATAGTTACCTCCCCGCCAAGGTCGTTCCTCGTTGTTTTGCATTTTACGGCCAAAAAACTAGAATTCCGCCCGATTCCCATATATTCGTGTGCTATATAGCCCACACCTTCCTAATGGGTTCCGGGCCTTCCGGACCCCGATCCCTAAAATATTTCCGGGTTATCAAATACGACCTAAGGAACCATAGTCACCGCCCCGCCATGGCCGTTCCTCGTTGTTTTGCGTTTTACGGCCAAAAAACATGAATTCCGCTCGATTCCCATATATTCGTGTGCCATAGTCCATGCCTTCCGAGTGGGTCCGGGGATCAAATACGACCTAAGGAACCATAGTCACCGCCCCGCCATGGCTGTTCCTCGTTGTTTTGCATTTTACGGCCAAAAAACTAGAATTCCGTCCGATTCCCATATATTCGTGTGCTATAGCGCACGCCTTCCTAGTGGGTCCGGGCCCCCGGACCCTGATCACCTAAAATATGTCTGGGCTATCAAATACGACCTAAGGAACCATAGTCACTGCCCCGCCATGGCTGTTCCTCGTTATTTTGCATTTTACGGCCAAAACACTAGAATTCCGCTCGATTCCCATAAATTTGTGTGCCATAGCCCACGCCTTCTGAGTGGGTCCGGTCCCCTCGGAACCCGATCGCCTAAAATTATTCCGGGCCATCAAATACGACCTAAGGAACCATAGTCACCACCCAGCCGTGGCCGTTCCTCGTTGTTTTGCATTTTACTGCAAAATACTAAAATTTTGCCCGATTCCCATATTTTCGTGTGCTATAGCCCATGCCTTCTGAGCGATCGCCTAAAATTGTTCGGGGCCATCAAATACGACCTAAGGAATCATAGTCACCTCCCTGCCATGGCCGTTCCTCGTTGTTTTGAGTTTTAAGGCCAAAAAACTAGAATTCCGCCCGATTCCCATATATTCGTGTGCTATTGCCCACGCTTTCCGAGTGGGACCGGGCCCCCCGTACCCCAATCGTCTAAAAATTTTCTGAACCATCAAATACGACCTAAGGAACCATGGTCACCACCCCGCCGTGGCCGTTTCTCGTTATTTTGCATTTTACGGCTAAAAACTAGAATTCCTCCCGATTCCCATATATTTGTGTGCCATAGCCCACGCCTTCCGAGTGGGTCCGATCCCCACGGAACCCGATCGCCTAAAATTATTCCGGGCTATCAAATACGACCTAAGGAACCATAGTCACCGCCCAGCCATGGCTGTTCCTCGTTGTTTTGCATTTTACGGCAAAAAACTAGAATTTCGCTTGATTCCCTTTTTTTCGTGTGCTATAGCCCATGCCTTTTGAGTGGGTACGGGCCCCCGGACCCCGATCGCCTAAATTTATTCGGGGCCATCAAATATTACCTAAGGAACCATAGTCACCGCCCCGCCGTGGCCGCTCCTCGTTGTTTTGCATTTTACGGCAAAAAAACTAGAATTCAGCCCAATTCCGATATATTCGTGTGCTATAGCCCACGCCTTCCGAGTGGAACCTGGCCCCCCGTACCCCGATTGCCTAAACTTTTTTCGAGCCATCAAATACGACCTAAGGAAAAATAGTCACCGCCCCTCCATGGCCATTCCTCGTTGTTTTGCATTTTACGGCCAAAAAACTAGAATTTCGCTCGATTCCCATATTTTCGTGAGCTATAGCCCATGCCTTCCGAGTGGGTCCGGGACCCCGGACCCCGATCGCCTAAAATTATTCGGGGCCATCAAATACGACCTAAGGAACCATAGTCACCGCCCCGCCGTGGCCTTTCCTCCTTGTTTTGCATTTTACGGCCAAAACACTAAAATTCCGCGTGATTCCCATATTTTCGTGTGCTATAGCCCACACCTTCCGCCGAGAGGGTCCGGACCCCTGGACCCCGATCGCCTAAAATTATTCTGGGCCATCAAATACGACCTAAGTAACCATAGTCTCCTCCCCGTCGTGGCCGTTCCTCATAATTTTGCATTTTACGGCCAATAAACTAGATTTTCGCTCGATTCCCATATTTTCGTGAGCTATAGCCTATTCCTTCCGAGTGGGTATGGGCACCCGCATCCCGATCGCCTAAATATATTTGGGGACGTCAAATACGACCTAAGGAACCATAGTCACCGCCTCGCCATGGCTGTTCCTCGTTGTTTTGTATTTTACTGCCAAAAAATTAGAATTTCACCCGATTCCCATATATTCGTGTGCTATAGCCCACGCCTTCCGAGTGTGAACGGCCCCCCGTACCCCGATCACCTAAACTTTTTCCGAGCCATCGAATACGACCTAAGGAACCATAGTCACCACCCCACCATGGCCGTTCCTCGTTCTTTTGCATTTTACGGCCAAAACACTAGCATTTCGCCCGATTCCCATATTTTCGTGTGCGCCCATGCCTACCGAGTGGGTCCGGGCCCTCGGACTCCGATCGCCTAAAATTATTCGGGGCCATCAAATACGACCTAAGGAACCATAGTCACCTCCCCGCCATGGCCGTTCCTCGTTGTTTTGCAGTTTACGGCCAAAAATCTAGAATTCTGCCCGATTCCCATATATTCGTGTGCTATAGCCCACGCCTTCCTAGTGGGTTCCGGGCCTCCCGGACCCTGATCACCTAAAATATTTCCGGGTTATCAAATACAACCTAAGGAACCATATTTACCGCCCCGCCATGGCCGTTCCTCGTTATTTTGCGTTTTACGGCCAAAACACTAGAATTCCGCTCGATTCCCATATATTTGTGTGCCATAGCCCACGCCTTCTGAGTGGGTCCGGTCCCCCCGGAACCCGATCGCCTAAAATTATTCCGGGCCATCAAATACGACCTAAGGAACCATAGTCACCGCCCAGCCGTGGCCGTTCCTCGTTGTTTTGCATTTTACTGCAAAATACTAAAATTTTGCCCGATTCCCATATTTTCGTGTGCTATAGCCCATGCCTTCTGAGTGGGTCCGGGTCCCCCGACCCCGATCGCCTAAAATTGTTCGGGGCCATCAAATACGACCTAAGGAATCATATTCACCTCCCTGCCATGGCCGTTCCTCGTTGTTTTGCGTTTTAAGGCCAAAAAACTAGAATTCCGCCCGATTCCTATATATTCGTGTGCTATTGCCCATGCTTTCCGAGTGGGACCGGGCCCCCCGTACCCCGATCGTCTAAAATTTTTCTGAACCATCAAATACGACCTAAGGAACCATAGTCACCGCCCCGCCGTGGCCGTTTCTCGTTATTTTGCATTTTACAGCTAAAAAACTAGAATTCCGCCCGATTCCCATGTATTTGTGTGCCATAGCCCACACCTTCCGAGTGGTTCCGATCCCCCCGGAACCCGATCGCCTAAAATTATTCCGGGCTATCAAATACGACCTAAGGAACAATAGTCACTGCCCAGCCATGGCTGTTCCTCGTTGTTTTGCATTTTACGGCAAAAAACTAGAATTTCGCGTGATTCCCTTTTTTTCGTGTGCTATAGCCCATGCCTTTTGAGTGGGTCCGGGCCCTCGGACCCCTATCGCCTAAATTTATTCGGGGCCATCAAATATGACCTAAGGAACCATAATCACTACCCCGCCATGGCCGTTCCTCGTTGTTTTGCGTTTTACGGCAAAAAAACTAGAATTCAGCCCGATTCTGATATATTCGTGTGCTATAGCCCACGCCTTCCGAGTGGGACCTGGCCCCCCGTACCCCGATTGCCTAAACTTTTTCCGAGCCATCAAATACGACCTAAGGAACAATAGTCACCGCCCCTCCATGGCCATTCCGCGTTGTTTTGCATTTTACGGCCAAAAAACTAGAATTTCGCTCGATTCCCATATTTTCGTGAGCTATAGCCCATGCCTTCCGAGTGGGTCCGGGACCCCGGACCCCGATCGCCTAAAATTATTCGGGGCCATCAAATACGACCTAAGGAACCATAGTCACCGCCCCGCCGTGGCCTTTCCTCGTTGTTTTGCGTTTTACGGCCAAAACACTAAAATTCCGCGTGATTCCCATATTTTCGCGTGCTATAGCCCACACCTTCCGAGAGGGTCCGGATCCCTGGACCCCGATCGCCTAAAATTATTTTGGGCCATCAAATACGACCTAAGTAACCATAGTCTCCTCCCCGCCGTGGCCGTTCCTCGTAATTTTGCATTTTACGGCCAAAAAACTAGAATTTCGCTCGATTCCCATATTTTCGTGAGCTATAGCCTATTCCTTCCGAGTGGGTATGGGCACCCGCATCCCGATCGCCTAAATATATTTGGGGACGTCAAATACGACCTAAGGAACCATAGTCACCGCCCCGCCATGGCCGTTCCTCGTTGTTTTGTATTTTACTGCCAAAAAATTAGAATTTCACCCGATTCCCATATATTCGTGTGCTATAGCCCACGCCTTCCGAGTGTGACTGGCCCCCCGTACCCCGATCACCTAAACTTTTTCTGAGACATCGAATACGACCTAAGGAACCATAGTCACCGCCCCACCATGGCCGTTCCTCGTTGTTTTGCATTTTACGGCCAAAACACTAGAATTTCGCCCGATTCCCATATTTTCGTGTGCGCCCATGCCTTCCGAGTGGGTCCGGGCCCTCGGACTCCGATCGCCTAAAATTATTCAGGGCCATCAAATACGACCTAAGGAACCATAGTCACCTCCCCGCCATGGCCGTTCCTCGTTGTTTTGCAGTTTACGGCCAAAAAACTAGAATTCTGCCCGATTTCCATATTTTCGTGTGCTATAGCCCACGCCTTCCTAGTGGGTCTGGAACCCCGGACCCCGATCGCCTAAAATTATTCGGGGCCATCAAATACAACCTAAGGGACCATAGTCACCTCCCCGCCATGGTCGTTCCACGTAAATTTGCATTTTACGGCCAAAATACTAGAATTCCGCCCGATTCCCATATATTTGTGTGCCATAGCCCACGCCTTCCGAGTGGGTCCGATTCCCCCGGAACCCGATCGCCTAAAATTATTCTGGGCTATCAAATACGACCTAAGGAACCATTGTCACTACCCAGCCGTGGCTGTTCCTCGTTGTTTTGCATTTTACGGCAAAAAACTAGAATTTTTCCCGATTCCCATATTTTCGTGTGCTATAGCCCATGCCTTCCGAGTGGGTCCAGGCCCCCGGACCCCGATCGCCTAAAATTATTCTGGGCCATCAAATATGACCTAAGGAACCATAGTCACCACCCCGCCATGGCCGTTCCTCGTTGTTTTGTATTTTACTGCCAAAAAATTAGAATTTAACCAGATTCCCATATATTCGTGTGCTATAGCCCACGCCTTCCGAGTGTGACCAGCCCCCCGTACCCCGATCGCCTAAACTTTTTCCGAGCCATCGAATACGACCTAAGGAACCATAGTCACCACCCCGCTGTGGCCGTTACTCGTTGTTTTGCATTTTACGGCCAAAACAATAGAATGTCGCCCGATTCCCATATTTTTGTGTGCGCCCATGCCTTCCGAATGGGACCGTGCCCTCGGACCCCGATTGCCTAAAATTATTCGGGGCCATCAAATACGACCTAAGGAACCATAGTCACCTCCCCGCCATGGCCGTTCCTCGTTGTTTTTCATTTTACGGCCAAAAAACTAGAATTCTGCCCGATTGCCATATTTTCGTGTGCTATAGCCCACGCCTTCCGAGTGGGTCCGGAACCCCAGACCCCGATCGTCTAAAATTATTCGGGGCCATCAAATACGACCTAAGGAACCATAGTCACCTCCCCGCCGTGGCCGTTCCTCGTAATTTTGCATTTTACGGCCAAAAAACTAGAATTCCACCCAATTCCCATATATTTGTGTGCAATAGCCCACGCCTTCCGAGTGGGTCCGATTCCCCCGGAACCCGATCGCCTAAAATTATTCCGGGCTATCAAATACGACCTAGGAACCATAGTCACCGCGCAGCCGTTGCTGTTCCTCATTGTTTTGTATTTTACGGCAAAAGACTAGAATTTTGCCTGATTCCCATATTTTCGTGTGCTATAGCCCATGCCTTCCGAGTGGGTCCAGGCCCCCGGACCCCGATCACCTAAAATTATTCTGGGCCATCAAATACGACCTAAGGAACCATAGTCACCTCCCCGCCATGGCCATTCCTCGTTGTTTTGCATTTTACGGCCAAAAAATTAGAATTCCACCTGATTCCCAAATATTCGTGTGCGATAGCCCACGCATTTCGAGTGGGACCGGGCCCCCCTTACCCCAATTGCCTAAAAAAATTTTGAGCCATCAAATACGACCTAAGGAACCATAGTCACCGCCCCGCCGTTGCCGTTTATCATTTTTTTGCATTTTACGGCCAAAAAACTAGAATTTCGCCTGATTCCCTTATTTTCGTGTGCTATAGCCCATGCCTTTTGAGTGGGTCCGGGCCCCCAGACCCCGATCGCCTAAATTTATTCGGGGCCA
This sequence comes from Nicotiana tabacum, assembly GCF_000715075.1. NCBI lineage: Eukaryota > Viridiplantae > Streptophyta > Magnoliopsida > Solanales > Solanaceae > Nicotiana > Nicotiana tabacum. Next base: position 130,160,056 of record NC_134081.1, on the reverse strand, counting down.
TCAAATACGACCTAAGGAACCATAGTCACCGCCCCGCCATGGCCGTTCCTCTTTGTTTTGCGTTTTACGGCAAAAAACTAGAATTCAGCCCGATTCCCATATATTCGTGTGCTATAGCCCACGCCTTCCGAGTGGGATCGGGCCCCCGTACCCCGATCGCCTAAACTTTTTCCGAGCCATCAAATACGACCTAAGGAACAATAGTCACCGCCCCGCCGTGGCCGTTCCTCGTTGTTTTGCATTTTACGGCCAAAAAACTAGAATTTCGCTCGATTCCCATATTTTCGTGAGCTATAGCCCATGCCTTCCGAGTGGGTCCGGGACCCCGGACCCCGATCGCCTAAAATTATTCGGGGCCATCAAATACGACCTAAGGAACCATAGTCACCGCCCCGCCATGGCCTTTCCTCGTTGTTTTGCGTCTTACGGCCAAAAAACTAAAATTCCGCGTGATTCCCATATTTTCGTGTGCTATAGCCCACGCCTTCCGAGAGGGTCCGGACCCCCGGACCCCGATCGCCTAAAATTATTCTGGGCCATCAAATACAACCTAAGTAACCATAGTCTCCGCCCCGCCGTGGCCGTTCCTCGTAATTTTGCATTTTGACGGCCAAAAAACTAGAATTTCGCTCGATTCCTATATTTTCGTTAGCTATAGCCTATGCCTTCCGAGTGGGTATAGGCCCCCGCACCCCGATCGCCTAAAATTATTTATGGCCATTAAATACGACCTAAGGAACCATAGTCACCTCCCCGCCAAGGCCGTTCCTTGTTGTTTTGCATTTTACGGCCAAAAAACTAGAATTCCGCCCAATTCTCATATATTCGTGTGCTATAGCTCACGCCTTCCTAATGGGTTCCGGGCCTCCCGGACCTCAATCGCCTAAAATATTTTCGGGTTATCAAATACGACCTAAGGAACCATAGTCACCGTCCTGCCATGGCCGTTCCTTGTTGTTTTGCATTTTACGGCCAAAAAACTTGAATTCCGCCCGATTCCCATATATTCGTGTGCCATAGCCCATGCCTTCCGAGTGGGTCCGGGGATCAAATACGACCTAAGGAACCATAGTCGCCGCCCCGCTATTGCCGTTCTTCGTTGTTTTGCATTTTACGGCCAAAACACTAGAATTTCGCCCGATTCCCATATTTTCGTGTGCGCCCATGCCTTCCGAGTGGGTCCGGGCCCTCGGACCCCGATCGCCTAAAATTATTCGGGGCCATCAAATACGACCTAAGGAACCATAGTCACCTCCCCGCCATGGCCGTTCCTCGTTGTTTTGCATTTTACGGCCAAAAAACTAGAATTCTGCCCGATTGCCATATTTTCGTGTGCTATAGCCCACGCCTTCCGAGTGGGTCCGGAACCCCGGACCCCGATCGCCTAAAATTATTCGGGGCCATCAAATACGACCTAAGGAACCATAGTCACCTCCCTGCCATGGCCGTTCCTCGTTGGTTTGCGTTTTACGGCCAAAAAATTAGAATTCCACTTGATTCCCAAATATTCGTGTGCGATAGCCCATGCCTTCCGAGTGGGTCCGGGCCCTCGGACCCCGATCGCCTAAAATTATTCGGGGCCATCAAATACGACCTAAGGAACCATAGTCACCTCCCCGCCAAGGCCGTTCCTCGTTGTTTTGCATTTTACGGCCAAAAAACTAGAATTCTGCCCGATTGCCATATTTTCGTGTGCTATAGCCCACGCCTTCCGAGTGGGTCCGGAACCCCGGACCCCGATCGCCTAAAATTATTCGGGGCCATTAAATACGACCTAAGGAACCATAGTCACCTCCCCGCCATGGCCGTTCCTCATAATTTTGCATTTTACGGCAAAAAAAACTAGAATTCAGCCCGATTCCCATATATTCGTGTGCTATAGCCCACGCCTTCCGAGTGTGACCGGGCCCCCCGGACCCCGATCGCCTAAACTTTTTCTGAGCCTTCAAATACGACCTAAGGAACAATAGTCACTGCCCCACCGTGGCCGTTCCTCGTTGTTTTGCATTTTACGGCCAAAAAACTAGAATTTCGCTCGATTCCCATATTTTCGTGAGCTATAGCCCATGCCTTCCGAGTGGGTCCGGGACCCCCGACCCCGATCGCCTAAAATTATTCGGGGCCATCAAATACAACCTAAGGAACCATAGTCACCGCCCCGCCATGGCGTTTCCTCGCTGTTTTGCGTTTTACGGCCAAAAACCTAGAATTTTGCTCGATTCCTATATTTTCGTGAGCTATAGCCTATGCCTTCCGAGTGGGTATGGGCCCCCGCACCCCGATCGCCTAAAATTATTCAGGGCCATTATATACGACCTAAGGAACCATAGTCATTGCCCCGCCATGGCCGTTCCTCGTTGTTTTGTGTTTTACTGCCAAAAAACTAGAATTCCACCCGATTCCCATATTTTCATGTGCTATAGCCCACGCCTTCCGAGTGGGTCCGAGACCCCGGACCCCGATCGCCGAAAATTATTCTGGGCCATCAAATACGACCTAAGGAACCATAGTCACCTCCCCGCCAAGGCCGTTCCTCGTTGTTTTGCATTTTACGGCGAAAAAACTAGAATTCCGCCCAATTCTCATATATTCGTGTGCTATAGCCCACGCCTTCCTAATGGGTTCCGGGCCTCCCGGACCCCGATCGCCTAAAATATTTCCGGGTTATCAAATACGGCCTAAGGAACCATAGTCTCCGCCCTGCCATGGCCGTTCCTTGTTGTTTTGCGTTTTACGGCCAAAAAACTTGAATTTCGCCCAATTTCCATATATTCGTGTGCCATAGCCCATGCCTTCCGAGTGGGTCCGGGGATCAAATAAGACCTAAGGAACCATATTCACCGCCCCACCATTGCCGTTCCTCGTTGTTTTGCATTTTACGGCCAAAATACTAGAATTTCGCCCGATTCCCATATTTTCGTGTGCGCCCATGCCTTCCGAGTGGGTCCGGGCCCTCGGACCCCGATCGCCTAAAATTATTCGGGGCCATCAAATACGACCTAAGGAACCATATTTACCTCCCCGCCATGGCCGTTCCTCGTTGTTTTGCATTTTACGGCCAAAAAACTAGAATTCTGCCCGATTGCCATATTTTCGTGTGCTATAGCCCACGCCTTCCGAGTGGGTCCGGAACCCCGGACCCCGATCGCCTAAAATTATTCGGGGCCATCAAATATGACTTAAGGAACCATAGTCACCTCCCCTCCATGGCCGTTCCTCGTAATTTTGTATTTTACGGCCAAAAAACTAGAATTCCGCCCGATTCCCATATATTTGTGTGCCATAGTCCACGCCTTCCGAGTGGGTCCGATCCCACCGGAACCCGATCGCCTAAAATTATTCCGGGCTATCAAATACGACCTAAGGAACCATAGTCACCTCCCCGCCATGGCCGTTCCTCGTTGTTTTGCATTTTACGGCCAAAAAACTAGAATTCTGCCCGATTGCCATATTTTCGTGTGCTATAGCCCACGCCTTCCGAGTGGGTCCGGAACCCCGGACCCCGATCGCCTAAAATTATTCGGGGCCATCAAATACGACCTAAGGAACCATAGTCACCTCCCTGCCATGGCCGTTCCTCGTTGGTTTGCGTTTTACGGCCAAAAAATTAGAATTCCACTTGATTCCCAAATATTCGTGTGCGATAGCCCATGCCTTCCGAGTGGGTCCGGGCCCTCGGACCCCGATCGCCTAAAATTATTCGGGGCCATCAAATACGACCTAAGGAACCATAGTCACCTCCCCGCCAAGGCCGTTCCTCGTTGTTTTGCATTTTACGGCCAAAAAACTAGAATTCTGCCCGATTGCCATATTTTCGTGTGCTATAGCCCACGCCTTCCGAGTGGGTCCGGAACCCCGGACCCCGATCGCCTAAAATTATTCGGGGCCATTAAATACGACCTAAGGAACCATAGTCACCTCCCCGCCATGGCCGTTCCTCATAATTTTGCATTTTACGGCAAAAAAAACTAGAATTCAGCCCGATTCCCATATATTCGTGTGCTATAGCCCACGCCTTCCGAGTGTGACCGGGCCCCCCGGACCCCGATCGCCTAAACTTTTTCTGAGCCTTCAAATACGACCTAAGGAACAATAGTCACTGCCCCACCGTGGCCGTTCCTCGTTGTTTTGCATTTTACGGCCAAAAAACTAGAATTTCGCTCGATTCCCATATTTTCGTGAGCTATAGCCCATGCCTTCCGAGTGGGTCCGGGACCCCCGACCCCGATCGCCTAAAATTATTCGGGGCCATCAAATACAACCTAAGGAACCATAGTCACCGCCCCGCCATGGCGTTTCCTCGCTGTTTTGCGTTTTACGGCCAAAAACCTAGAATTTTGCTCGATTCCTATATTTTCGTGAGCTATAGCCTATGCCTTCCGAGTGGGTATGGGCCCCCGCACCCCGATCGCCTAAAATTATTCAGGGCCATTATATACGACCTAAGGAACCATAGTCATTGCCCCGCCATGGCCGTTCCTCGTTGTTTTGTGTTTTACTGCCAAAAAACTAGAATTCCACCCGATTCCCATATTTTCATGTGCTATAGCCCACGCCTTCCGAGTGGGTCCGAGACCCCGGACCCCGATCGCCGAAAATTATTCTGGGCCATCAAATACGACCTAAGGAACCATAGTCACCTCCCCGCCAAGGCCGTTCCTCGTTGTTTTGCATTTTACGGCGAAAAAACTAGAATTCCGCCCAATTCTCATATATTCGTGTGCTATAGCCCACGCCTTCCTAATGGGTTCCGGGCCTCCCGGACCCCGATCGCCTAAAATATTTCCGGGTTATCAAATACGGCCTAAGGAACCATAGTCTCCGCCCTGCCATGGCCGTTCCTTGTTGTTTTGCGTTTTACGGCCAAAAAACTTGAATTTCGCCCAATTTCCATATATTCGTGTGCCATAGCCCATGCCTTCCGAGTGGGTCCGGGGATCAAATAAGACCTAAGGAACCATATTCACCGCCCCACCATTGCCGTTCCTCGTTGTTTTGCATTTTACGGCCAAAATACTAGAATTTCGCCCGATTCCCATATTTTCGTGTGCGCCCATGCCTTCCGAGTGGGTCCGGGCCCTCGGACCCCGATCGCCTAAAATTATTCGGGGCCATCAAATACGACCTAAGGAACCATATTTACCTCCCCGCCATGGCCGTTCCTCGTTGTTTTGCATTTTACGGCCAAAAAACTAGAATTCTGCCCGATTGCCATATTTTCGTGTGCTATAGCCCACGCCTTCCGAGTGGGTCCGGAACCCCGGACCCCGATCGCCTAAAATTATTCGGGGCCATCAAATATGACTTAAGGAACCATAGTCACCTCCCCTCCATGGCCGTTCCTCGTAATTTTGTATTTTACGGCCAAAAAACTAGAATTCCGCCCGATTCCCATATATTTGTGTGCCATAGTCCACGCCTTCCGAGTGGGTCCGATCCCACCGGAACCCGATCGCCTAAAATTATTCCGGGCTATCAAATATGACCTAAGGAACCATAGTCACCGCCCAGCCGTGGCTGTTCCTCGTTGTTTTGCATTTTACGGCAAAAAACTAGAATTTTACCCGATTCCCATATTTTCGTATGCTATAGCCCATGCCTTCCGAGTGGGTCCGGGCCCCCGGACCCCGATCGCCTAAAATTATTCTGGGCAATGAAATACGACCTAAGGAACCATAGTCACCTCCCCGCCATGGCCGTTCCTCGTTGGTTTGCGTTTTACGGCCAAAAAATTAGAATTCCATCTGATTCCCAAATATTCGTGTGTGATAGCCCACGCCTTCCAAGTGGGACCGGGCCCCCCGTACCCCAATTGCCTAAAAATATTTTGAGCCATCAAATACGACCTAAGGAACCATAGTCACCGCCCCGCCGCTGCCGTTTATCATTGTTTTGCATTTTACGGCCCAAAAATTAGAATTTCGCCTTATTCCCTTATTTTCGTGTGCTATAGCCCATGCCTTTTGAGTGGGTCCGGGCCCCCAGACCCCGATCGCCTAAATTTATTCGTGGCCATCAAATACGACCTAAGGAGCCATAGTCACCGCCTCGCCATAGCCGTTCCTCATTGTTTTGTGTTGTACGGCAAAAAAACTAGAATTCAGCCCGATTCCCATATATTCGTGTGCTATAGCCCACGCCTTCCGAGTGGGACCGGGCCCCCCGTACCCCGATCCCCTAAAAATTTTCCGAGCCATCAAATACGACCTAAGGAACAATAGTCACCGCCCCGCCGTGGCCGTTCCTCGTTGTTTTCCATTTTACGGCCAAAAAACTAGAATTTCGCTCGATTCCCATATTTTCGTGAGCTATAGCCCATGCCTTCCGAGTGGGTCCGGGACCCCGGACCCCGATCACCTAAAATTATTCGGGGCCATCAAATACAACCTAAGTAACCATAGTCTCCGCCTCGCCGTGGCCGTTCCTCGTAACTTTGCATTTTACGGCCAAAAAACTAGAATTTCGCTCGATTCCTATATTTTCGTGAGCTATAGCCTATGCCTTCCGAGTGGGTAAGGGCCCCCGCACCCCGATCGTCTAAAATTATTCGGGGCCATTAAATACGACCTAAGGAACCATATTCATCGCCCCGCCATGGCCGTTCCTCGTTGTTTTGTGTTTTACTGCCAAAAAACTAGAATTTCACCCGATTCCCATATTTTCATGTGCTATAGCCCACGCCTTCCGAGTGGGTCCGTGACCCCAGACCCCGATCGCCGAAAATTATTCTGGGCCATCAAATACGACCTAAGGAACCATAGTCACCTCCCTGCCAAGGCCGTTCCTCGTTGTTTTGCATTTTACGGCCAAAAAACTAGAATTCCGCCCAATTCTCATATATTCGTGTGCTATAGCTCACGCCTTCCTAATGGGTTCCGGGCCTCCCGGACCTCGATCGCCTAAAATATTTTCGGGTTATCAAATACGACCTAAGGAACCATAGTCACCGTCCTGCCATGGCCGTTCCTTGTTGTTTTGCGTTTTACGGCCAAAAAACATGAATTCCGCCCGATTCCCATATATTCGTGTGCCATAGCCCATGCCTTCCGAGTGGGTCCGGGGATCAAATACGACCTAAGGAACCATAGTCGCCGCCCCACTATTGCCGTTCCTCGTTGTTTTGCTTTTTACGGCCAAAACACTAGAATTTTGCCCGATTCCCATATTTTCGTGTGCGCCCATGCCTTCCGAGTGGGTCCGGGCCCTCGGACCCCGATCGCCTAAAATTTTTCGGGGCCATCAAATACGTCCTGAGGAACCATAGTCACCTCCTTGCCATGGCCGTTCCTCGTTGTTTTGCATTTTACGGCCAGAAAACTAGAATTCTGCCCGATTGCCATATTTTCGTGTGCTATAGCCCACGCCTTCCGAGTGGGTCCGGAACCCCGGACACTGATCGCCTAAAATCATTCGGGGCCATCAAATACGACCTAAGGAACCATAGTCACCTCCCCGCCATGGCCGTTCCTCAGAACTTTGCATTTTACGGCCAAAAAACTAGAATTTCGCCCGATTCCCATATATTTGTGTGCCATAGTCCACGCCTTCCGAGTGGGTCCGATCACCCCGGAACCCGATCGCCTAAAATTATTCCAGGCCATCAAATATGACCTAAGGAACCATAGTCACCGCCCAGCTATGGCCGTTCCTCGTTGTTTTGCGTTTTACTGCCAAAAAATTAGAATTCCACCTGATTCCCAAATATTCGCGTGTTATAGCCCACGCCTTCCGAGTGGGACCGGGCCCCCCGTACCCCAATTGCCTAAAAAAATTTTGAGCCATCAAATATGACCTAAGGAACCATAGTCACCACCCCGTCGTTGCCGTTTATCATTTTTTTGCATTTTACGGCCCAAAAACTAGAATTTCGCCTGATTCCCTTATTTTCGTGTGCTATAGCCCATGCCTTTTGAGTGGGTCCGGGCCCCCAGACCCCGATCGCCTAAATTTATTCGGGGCCATCAAATACGACCCAAGGAACCATAGTCACCGCCCCGCCATGGCCGTTCCTCGTTGTTTTGCGTTTTACGGCAAAAAAACTAGAATTCAGCCCGATTCCCATATATTTTTGTGCTATAGCCCACGCCTTCCGAGTGGGACCGGGCCCCCCGTACCCCGATCGCCTAAAATTATTCGGGGCCATCAATTAAGACCTAAGGAACCATAGTCACTGCCCCGTTATGGCCTTTCCTCATTGTTTTGCGTTTTACGGCCAAAAAACTAAAATTCCGCGTGATTCCCATATTTTCGTGTGCTATAGCCCACGCCTTCCGAGAGGGTCCGGACCCCCGGACCCCGATCGCCTAAAATTATTCTGGGCCATCAAATACGACCTAAGTAACCATAGTCTCAGCCTCGCCATGGCTGTTCCTCGTAATTTTGCATTTTACGGCCAAAACTAGAATTTCGCTCGATTCCTATATTTTCGTGAGCTATAGCCTATGCCTTCCGAGTGGGTATGGGCCCCCGCACCCCGATCACCTAAAATTATTCGGGGCCATTAAATACGACCTAAGGAACCATAGTCATCGCCCCGCCATGGCCGTTCCTCGTTGTTTTGTGTTTTACTGCCAAAAAACTAGAATTCCGCCTGATTCCCATATTTTCATGTGCTATAGCCCACGCCTTCCTAATGGATTTCGGGCCTCCGAGTGGGTCCGAGACCCCGGACCCCGATCGCCGAAAATTATTCTGGGCCATCAAATACGACCTAAGCAACCATAGTCACCTCCCCGCCAAGGCAGTTTCTCGTTGTTTTGCATTTTACGGCCAAAAAACTTGAATTCCGCCCAATTCTCATATATTCGTGTGCTATAGCCCACGCCTTCCTAATGGGTTCCGGGCCTCCCGGACCCCGATCGCCTAAAATATTTCCGGGTTATCAAATACGACCTAAGGAACCATAGTCACCGCCCTGCCATGGCCGTTCCTTGTTGTTTTGCGTTTTACGGCCAAAAAACTAGAATTTCGCTCCATTCCCATATTTTCGTGAGCTATAGCCCATGCCTTCTGAGTGGGTCCGGGACCCCGGACCCCGATCGCCTAAAATTATTCGGGGCCATCAAATACGACCTAAGGAACCATAGTCACCGCCCCGCCATGGCCTTTCCTCGTTGTTTTTCGTTTTACGGCCAAAAACTAAAATTCCACGTGATTCCCATATTTTCGTGTGCTATAGCCCACACCTTCCGAGAGGGTCCGAACCCCCGAACCCCGATCGCCTAAAATTATTCTGGGCCATCAAATACGACCTAAGTAACCATAGTCTCAGCCTCGCCGTGGCCGTTCCTCATAATTTTGCATTTTACGGACAAAAAACAAGAATTTCGCTCGATTCCTATATTTTCGTGAGCTATAGCCTATGCCTTCCAAGTGGGTATGGGCCCCCGCACCCCGATCGCCTAAAATTATTCGGGGCCATTAAATACGACCTAAGGAACCATAGACATTGCCCCGCCATGGCCGTTCCTCGTTGTTTTGTGTTTTACTGCCAAAAAACTAGAATTCCGCCTGATTCCCATATTTTCATGTGCTATAGCCCACGCCTTCCTAATGGGTTCCGGGCCTCCGAGTGGGTCCGAGACCCCGGACCCCGATCGCCGAAAATTATTTTGGGCCATCAAATACGACCTAAGGAACCATAGTTACCTCCCCGGCAAGGCCGTTCCACGTTGTGTTGCATTTTACGGCCAAAAAACTAGAATTCCGCCCAATTCTCATATATTCTTGTGCTATAGCCCACGCCTTCCTAATGGGTTCCGGGCCTCCCGGACCCCGATCGCCTAAAATATTTCCGGGTTATCAAATACGACCTAAGGAACCATAGTCATCGCCCCGCCATGGCCGTTCCTCGTTGTTTTGTGTTTTACTGCCAAAAAACTAGAATTCCGCCTGATTCCCATATTTTCATGTGCTATAGCCCACGCCTTCCTAATGGGTTTCGGGCCTCCGAGTGGGTCCGAGACCCCGGACCCCGATCGCCGAAAATTATTCTGGGCCATCAAATACGACCTAAGGAACCATAGTCACCTCCCCGCCAAGGCAGTTTCTCGTTGTTTTGCATTTTACGGCCAAAAAACTTGAATTCCGCCCAATTCTCATATATTCGTGTGCTATAGCCCACGCCTTCCTAATGGGTTCCGGGCCTCCCGGACCCCGATCGCCTAAAATATTTCCGGGTTATCAAATACGACCTATGGAACCATAGTCACCGCCCTGCCATGGCCGTTCCTTGTTGTTTTGCGTTTTACGGCCAAAAAACTAGAATTTCGCTCCATTCCCATATTTTCGTGAGCTATAGCCCATGCCTTCTGAGTGGGTCCGGGACCCCGGACCCCGATCGCCTAAAATTATTCGGGGCCATCAAATACGACCTAAGGAACCATAGTCACCGCCCCGCCATGGCCTTTCCTCGTTGTTTTTCGTTTTACGGCCAAAAACTAAAATTCCACGTGATTCCCATATTTTCGTGTGCTATAGCCCACACCTTCCGAGAGGGTCCGAACCCCCGAACCCCGATCGCCTAAAATTATTCTGGGCCATCAAATACGACCTAAGTAACCATAGTCTCAGCCTCGCCGTGGCCGTTCCTCATAATTTTGCATTTTACGGACAAAAAACAAGAATTTCGCTCGATTCCTATATTTTCGTGAGCTATAGCCTATGCCTTCCAAGTGGGTATGGGCCCCCGCACCCCGATCGCCTAAAATTATTCGGGGCCATTAAATACGACCTAAGGAACCATAGACATTGCCCCGCCATGGCCGTTCCTCGTTGTTTTGTGTTTTACTGCCAAAAAACTAGAATTCCGCCTGATTCCCATATTTTCATGTGCTATAGCCCACGCCTTCCTAATGGGTTCCGGGCCTCCGAGTGGGTCCGAGACCCCGGACCCCGATCGCCGAAAATTATTTTGGGCCATCAAATACGACCTAAGGAACCATAGTTACCTCCCCGGCAAGGCCGTTCCACGTTGTGTTGCATTTTACGGCCAAAAAACTAGAATTCCGCCCAATTCTCATATATTCTTGTGCTATAGCCCACGCCTTCCTAATGGGTTCCGGGCCTCCCGGACCCCGATCGCCTAAAATATTTCCGGGTTATCAAATACGACCTAAGGAACCATAGTCACCGCCCTGCCATGGCCGTTCCTTGTTGTTTTGCATTTTACGGCCAAAAAACATAAATTTCGCCCGATTCCCATATATTCGTATGCCATAGCCCATGCCTTCCGAGTGGGTCCGGAGATCAAATACGACCTAAGGAACCATAGTCACCGCCCCACCATTGCCGTTCCTCGTTGTTTTGCATTTTACGGCCAAAACACTAGAATTTTGCCCGATTCCCATATTTTCGTGTGCGCCCATGCCTTCCGAGTGGGTCCGGGCCCTCGGACCCCGATCGCCTAAAATTATTCGGGGCCATCAAATATGACCTAAGGAACCATAGTCACCTCCCCACCATGGCCGTTCCTCGTTGTTTTGCATTTTACGGCCAAAAAACTAGAATTTTGCCCGATTGCCATATTTTCGTGTGCTATAGCCCACGCCTTCCGAGTGGGTCCGGAACCCCGAACCCCGATCGCCTAAAATTATTCGAGGCGATCAAATACGACCTAAGGAACCATAGTCACCAACCCGCCATGGCCATTCCTCGAAATTTTGCATTTTATGGCCAAAAAACTAGAATTCCGCCCTATTCCCATAGATTTGTGTGCCATAGCCCACGCCTTCCGAGTGGGTCCGATCCCCCCGGAACCCGATCGCCTAAAATTATTCCGGGCTATCAAATACGACCTATGGAACCATAGTCACCGCCCAGCCGTGGCTGTTCCTCGTTGTTTTGCATTTTACGGCAAAAAACTAGAATTTTGCCCGATTCCCATATATTCGTGTGCTAGCCCATGCCTTCCTTGGTGGTTCCGGGCCTCCCGGACCCCGATCATCTAAAATATTTTTGGGTTATCAAATACGACCGAAGGAACCATAGTCACCGCCCCGCCATGGCTGTTCCTCGTTGTTTTGCGTTTAACGGCCAAAAAACTTGAATTTCGCCCGATTCCCATATATTCGTGTGCCATAGCCCATGCCTTCCGAGTGGGTCCGGGGATAAAATACGACCTAAGGAACCATAGTAATCGCCCCTCCATGGCCGTTCCTCGTTGTTTTGCGTTTTACGGCCAAAAAACTAGAATTCCGCCCGATACCCATATATTTGTGTGCCATAACCAACGCCTTCCGAGTGGGTCCGGTCCCCCCGAACCCCGATCGCCTAAAATTATTCCGTGCCATCAAATACGACCAAAGGAACCATAGTCACCGCCCAGCCGTGGCCGTTCCTCGTTGTTTTGCATTTTACGGCAAAAAACTAGAATTTCGCCTGATTCTCATATTTTCGTGTGCTATAGCCCATGCCTTCCGAGTGGGTCCAGGCCCCCGGACTCCGATCGCCTAAAATTATTCGGGGCAATCAAATACGACCTAAGAAACCATAGTCACCTCCCCGCCATGGCCGTTCCTCATTGTTTTGCGTTTTACGATAAAAAAACTAGAATTCCGCCCGATTCTCATATTTTCGTGTGCATAGCCCACGCCTTCCGAGTGGGTCCGGGACCCCGGACCCCGATCACCTAAAATTATTCTGGGCCATAAAATACGACCTAAGGAACCATAGTCACCTCCCCGCCATGGCCGTTCCTCGTTATTTTGCGTTTTACGACCAAAAAACTAGAATTCCGCCCGATTCCTATATATTCGTGTGCTATAGCCCACGCCTTCTGAGTGGGTCCGGGACCCTGGACCCCGATCGCCTAAAATTATTCGGGGCCATCAAATACGACCTAAGGAACCATAGTCACCGCCCCGCCATGGCCTTTCCTCGTTGTTTTGCGTTTTACGGCCAAAAAACTAAAATTCCACGTGATTCCCATATTTTCGTGTGCTATAGCCCACACCTTCCGAGTGGGTCCGGACCCCCGAACCCCGATCGCCTAAAATTATTCTGGGCCATCAAATACGACCTAAGTAACCATAGTCTCAGCCTCGCCGTGGCCGTTCCTCATAATTTTGCATTTTACGGCCATAAAACAAGAATTTCGCTCGATTCCTATATTTTCGTGAGCTATAGCCTATGCCTTCCAAGTGGGTATGGGCCCCCGCACCCCGATCGCCTAAAATTATTCGGGGCCATTAAATACGACCTAAGGAACCATAGACATTGCCCCGCCATGGCCGTTCCTCGTGGTTTTGTGTTTAACTGCCAAAAAACTAGAATTCCGCCTGATTCCCATATTTTCATGTGCTATAGCCCACGCCTTCCTAATGGGTTCCGGGCCTCCGAGTGGGTCCGAGACCCCGGACCCCGATCGCCGAAAATTATTTTGGGCCATCAAATACGACCTAAGGAACCATAGTTACCTCCCCGGCAAGTCCGTTCCTCGTTGTGTTGCATTTTACGGCCAAAAAACTAGAATTCCGCCCAATTCTCATATATTCGTGTGCTATAGCCCACGCCTTCCTAATGGGTTCCGGGCCTCCCGGACCCCGATCACCTAAAATATTTCCGGGTTATCAAATACGACCTAAGGAACCATAGTCACCGCCCTGCCATGGCCGTTCCTTGTTGTTTTGCGTTTTACGGCCAAAAAACGTGAATTTCGTCCGATTCCCATATATTCGTATGCCATAGCCCATGCCTTCCGAGTGGGTACGGAGATCAAATACGACCTAAGGAACCATAGTCACCGCCCCACCATTGCCGTTCCTCGTTGTTTTGCATTTTACGGCCAAAACACTAGAATTTCGCCCGATTCCCATATTTTCGTGTGCGCCCATGCCTTCCGAGTGGGTCCGGGCCCTCGGACCCCGATCGCCTAAAATTATTCGGGGCCATTAAATACGACCTAAGGAACCATAGTCACCTCCCCACCATGGCCGTTCCTCGTTGTTTTGCATTTTACGGCCAAAAAACTAGAATTCTGCCCGATTGCCATATTTTCGTGTGCTATAGCCCACGCCTTCCGAGTGGGTCCGGAACCCCGGACCCCGATCGCCTAAAATTATTCGAGGCGATCCAATAGGGCCTAAGGAACCATAGTCACCAACCCGCCATGGCCATTCCTCGTAATTTTGTATTTTATGGCAAAAAAACTAGAATTCCGCCCGATTCCCATAGATTTGTGTGCCATAGCCCACGCCTTCCGAGTGGGTCCGATCCCCCCGGAACCCGATCGCCTAAAATTATTCCGGGCTATCAAATACGACCTATGGAACCATAGTCACCGCCCAGCCGTGGCTGTTCCTCGTTGTTTTGCATTTTACGGCAAAAAACTAGAATTTTGCCCGATTCCCATATTTTCGTGTGCTATAGCCCATGCCTTCCGAGTGGTCCGGGCCCCCGGACCCCGATCGCCTAAAATTATTCTAGGCCATCAAATACGACCTAAGGAACCATAGTCACCTCCCCGCCATGGCCATTCCTCGTTGTTTTGCATTTTACGGCCAAAAAATTAGAATTCCACCTGATTCCCAAATATTCGTGTGCGATAGCCCACGTCTTCCGAGTGGGACCGGGGCCCCCGTACCCCAATTGCCTAAAAACCTTTTGAGCCATCAAATACGACCTAAGGAACCATAGTCACCGCCCTGTCGTAGCCGTTTATCATTGTTTTGCATTTTACGGCCCAAAAACTAGAATTTCGCCTAATTCCCTTATTTTCGTGTGCTATAGCCCATGCCTTTTGAGTGGGTCCGGGCTCCCAGACCCCGATCGCCTAAATTTATTCAGGGCCAACAAATACGACCTAAGGAACCATAGTCACCGCCCCGCCATGGCCGTTCCTCGTTGTTTTGCGTTTTACGGCAAAAAAACTAGAATTCAGCCCGATTCCCATATATTCGTGTGCTATAGCCCACGCCTTCCGAGTGGGACCGGGCCCCCCCGTACCCCGATCGCCTAAAATTTTTCCGAGCCATCAAATACGACCTAAGGAACAATAATCACCGCCCCGCTGTGGCCGTTCCTCGCTGTTTTGCATTTTACGGCCAAAAAACTAGAATTTCGCTAGATTCCCATATTTTCGTGAGTCCGGGACCCCGGACCCCGATCGCCTAAAATTATTCGGGGCCATCAAATACGACCTAAGGAACCATAGTCACCGCCCCGCCATGGCCTTTCCTCGTTATTTTGCGTTTTACGGCCAAAAAACTAAAATTCCGCGTGATTCCTATATTTTCGTGTGCTATAGCCCACGCCTTCCGAGAGGGTCCGGACCCCCTGACCCCGATCGCCTAAAATTATTTTGGTCCATCAAATACGACCTAAGTAACCATAGTCTCCGCCTCGCCGTGGCCGTTCCTCGTAATTTTGCATTTTACGGCCAAAAAACTAGAATTTCGCTCGATTCCTATATTTTCGTGAGCTATAGCCTATGCCTTCCGAGTGGGTATGGGCCCCCGCACCCCGATCGCCTAAAATTATTCTGGGCCATTAAATACGACCTAAGGAACCATAGTCATCGCCCCGCCATGGCCATTCCTCGTTGTTTTGTGTTTTACTGCCAAAAACTAGAATTCCGCCAGATTCCCATATCTTCATGTGCTATAGCCCACGCCTTCCGAGTGGGTCCGAGACCCCGGACCCCGATCGCCGAAAATTATTCTAGGCCATCAAATACGACCTAAGGAACCATAGTCACCTCCCCGCCAAGGCCGTTCCTCGTTGTTTTGCATTTTACGGCCAAAAAACTAGAATTCCGCCCAATTCCCATATATTCGTGTGCTATAGCCCACGCCTTCCTAATGGGTTCCGGGCCTCCCGGACCCCAATCGCCTAAAATATTTCCGGGTTATCAAATACGACCTAAGGAACCATAGTCACCACCCTGCCATGGCCGTTGCTTGTTGTTTTGCGTTTTACGGCCAAAAAACTTGAATTCCGCCCGATTCCCATATATTCGTGTGCCATAGCCCATGCCTTCCGAGTGGTTCCGGGGATCAAATACGACCTAAGGAACCATAGTCACCGCCCCGCCATTGCCGTTCCTCGTTGTTTTGCATTTTACGGCCAAAAAACTAGAATTCCGCCTGATTCCCATATATTCGTGTGTTATAACCCACGCCTTCCTAGTGGGTTCCGGGCCCCCCGGACCCCGATCGCCTAAAATATGTCTGGGCTATCAAATACGACCGAAGGAACCATAGTCAACGCTCCGCCATGGCCGTTTCTCGTTGTTTTGCGTTTTATGGCCAAAAAACTAAAATTCCGCACAATTCCCATATATTTGTGTGCCATAGCCAACGCCTTCCGAGTGGGTCCGGTCCCCCCGGACCCCGATCGCCTAAAATTATTCTGAGCCATCAAGTACGACCTAAGGAACCATAGTCATAGCGCAGCCGTGGCCGTTCCTCGTGGTTTTGCATTTTACGGCTAAAAAACTAAAATTTCGCCCGATTCCCTTATTTTCGTGTGCTATATCCCATGCCTTTTGAGTGCGTCCGGGCACCCGGACCCCAATCGCCTAAATTTATTCGGGGACATCAAATACAACCTAAGGAACCATAGTCACCGCCCCGCCATGGCCGTTCCTTGTTGTTTTGCATTTTACGGCCAAAAAACAAGAATTTCGCCCGATTCCCATATTTTCGTGAGCTATAGCCCATGCCTTCCGAGTGGGTCCGGGACCCCGGACCCCGATCGCCTAAAATTATTCGGGGCCATCAAATACGACCTAAGTAACCATAGGCACCGCCCCTCCATGGCCATTCCTCGTTGTTTTGCGCTTTACGGCCAAAAAACTAGAATTACGCCTGATTCCCATATTTTCGTATTCTATAGCCCATGCCTTCCGAGAGCCCGGACCCCGATTGCCTAAAATTATTCTGGGCCATCAAATACGACCTAAGTAACCATAGTCTCCACCCCGCCGTGGCCGTTCCTCGTTTTTTTGCATTTTACGGCCAAAAAACTAGAATTTCGCTCAATTCCCATATTTTCGTGAGCTAAAGCCAATGCCTTCCGAGAGGTTCCGGGCCCCAGGACCCCGATCGCCTAAAATTATTCGGGGCCATCAAATACGACCTAAGGAACCATAGTCACCGCCCCGCCGTGGCCGTTTCTCGTTGTTTTACGGCCAAAAAACTAGAATTCCGCCCGATTCCCTTATTTTCGTGTGCTATAGCCCATGCCTTTTGAGTGGGTCCGGGCACCCAGACCCCGATCGCCTAAATTTATTCGGGGACATCAAATACAACCTAAGGAACCATAGTCACCGCCCCGCCATGGCCGTTCCTTGTTGTTTTGCATTTTACGGCCAAAAAATTAGAATTTCGCCCGATTCCCATATTTTCGTGAGCTATAGCCCATGCCTTCCGAGTGGGTCCGGGACCCCGTACCCCGATCGCCTAAAATTATTCGGGGCCGTCAAATACGACCTAAGGAACCATAGGCACCGCCTCGCCATGGCCGTTCCTCCTTGTTTTGCAATTTACGGCAAAATAACTAGAATTTCGCTCGATTCCCATATTTTCGTAAGCTATAGCCCATGCCTTCCGAGTGGGTATGGGCCCCCGCACCCCGATCGCCTAAAATTATTCGGGGAAATTAAATACGACCTAAGGAACCATAGTCACCGCCCCGCCATGGCTGTACCTCGTTGTTTTGCGTTTTGCGGCCAAAAAACTAGAATTCCGCCCGATTCCCATATTTTAGTGTGCTATATAGCCCACGCCTTCCGAGTGGGTCCGAGACCCCGGACCCCGATCGCCGAAAATTATTCTAGGCCATCAAATACGACCTAAGGAACCATAGTCACCTCCCCGCCAAGGCTGTTCCTCGTTGTTTTGCATTTTACGGCCAAAAAACTAGAATTCCACCCGATTCCCATATATTCGGGTGTTATAGCCCACGCCTTCCTAATGGGTTCCGGGCCTCCCGGACCCCGATCGCCTAAAATATTTTCGGGTTATAAAATACGACCTAAGGAACCATAGTCACTGCCCCGCCAAGGCGGTTCCTTGTTGTTTTGCGTTTTACGGCCAAAAAACTTGAATTCCGCCCGATTCCCATATATTCGTGTGCTATAGCCCATGCCTTCCGAGTGGGTCCAGGGATCAAATACGACCTAAGGAACCATAGTCACCTCCCCGCCATGGCCGTTCCTCGTTGTTTTGTGTTTTACGGTCAAAAAACTAGAATTCTGCCCGATTCCCATATTTTCGTGTGCTATAGCCCACCCCTTCCGAGTGGGTCCGGGACCCCGGACCCCGATCACCTAAAATTATTCTGGGCTATCAAATACGACCTAAGGAACCATAGTCACCTCCCTGCCATGGCCGTTCCTCGTTATTTTGCGTTTTACGGCCAAAAAACTAGAATTCCGCCCGATTCCCATATATTCGTGTGCTATAGCCCACGCCTTCCTAGTGGGTTCCGGGCCTCCCGGACCCCGATTGCCTAAAATATTTTCGGGTTATCAAATACAACCTAAGGAACCATAGTCATCGCCCCGCCATGGCCATTCCTCGTTGTTTTGCGTTTAAGGGCCAAAAAACTAGAATTCCGCCCGATTCCCATATATTCATGTGCTATAGCCCACGCCTTCCTAGTGGGTTACGGGCCTCCCAGACCCCGATCGCCTATAATATTTCCGGGTTATCAAATACAACCTAAGGAACCATAGTCACTGCCCCGCCATGGCCATTCCTCAGTGTATTGCATTTTACGGCCAAAAAACTAGAATTCCGCTAGATTCCTATATATTTGTGTGCCATAGAGAACGCCTTCCGAGTGGTTCCGGTCCCCCCGGACCCCGATCTCCTAAAATTATTCCGAGCCATCAAATACGACCAAAGGAACCATAGTCACCGCCCAGCCGTGGCCGTTCCTCGTTGTTTTGCATTTTACGGCAAAAAACTAGAATTTCGCCCGATTCCCATATTTTCGTGTGCTATAGCCCATGCCTTCCGAGTGGGTCCAGGCCCCCGTTCCCCGATCGCCTAAAATTGTTCGGGGCCATCAAATACGACCTAAGGAACCATAGTCACCTCCCCGCCATGGCCATTCCTCGTTATTTTGCGTTTTACGGTCAAAAAACTAGAATTCCGCCCGATTCCCATATTTTTGTGTGCTATACCCACGCCTTCCGAGTGGGTCCGGAACCCCGGACCCCGATCGCCTAAAATTATTCTGGGACATTGAATACGACCTAAGGAATCATAGTCACCTCCCCGCCATGGCCGTTCCTCGTTATTTTGCGTTTTACGGCCAAAAAACTAGAATTCCGCCCGATTCCCATATATTCGTGTGCTAGCCCATGCCTTCCTTGGTGGTTCCGGGCCTCCCGGACCCCGATCACCTAAAATATTTTTGGGTTATCAAATACAACCGAAGGAACCATAGTCACCGCCCCGCCAAGGCTGTTCCTCGTTGTTTTGCGTTTAACGGCCAAAAAACTAGAATTTCGCCCGATTCCCATATATTCGTGTGCCATAGCCCATGCCTTCCGAGTGGGTCCGGGGATAAAATACGACCTAAGGAACCATAGTTATCGCCCCTCAATGGCCGTTCCTCGTTGTTTTGCGTTTTACGGCCAAAAAACTAGAATTCCGCCCGATTCCCATATATTTGTGTGCCATAACCAACGCCTTCCGAGTGGGTCCGGTCCCCCCGAACCCCGATCGCCTAAAATTATTCCGTGCCATCAAATACGACCAAAGGAACCATAGTCACCGCCCAGCCGTGGCCGTTCCTCGTTGTTTTGCATTTTACGGCAAAAAACTAGAATTTCGCCTGATTCTCATATTTTCGTGTGCTATAGCCCATGCCTTCCGAGTGGGTCCAGGCCCCCGGACTCCGATCGCCTAAAATTATTCGGGGCAATCAAATACGACCTAAGAAACCATAGTCACCTCCCCGCCATGGCCGTTCCTCATTATTTTGCGTTTTACGATAAAAAAACTAGAATTCCGCCCGATTCTCATATTTTCGTGTGCATAGCCCACGCCTTCCGAGTGAGTCCGGGACCCCGGACCCCGATCACCTAAAATTATTTTGGGCCATAAAATACGACCTAAGGAACCATAGTCACCTCCCCGCCATGGCCGTTCCTCGTTGTTTTGCGTTTTACGGCCAAAAAACTAGAATTTCGCCCGATTCCCATATATTCATGTGCTATAGCCCACGCCTTCCTAGTGGGTTCCGGGCCTCCCGGACCCCGATCGCCTAAAATATTTCCGGGTTATCAAATACAACCTAAGGAACCATAGTCACCGCCCCGCCATGGCCATTCCTCGTTGTTTTGCGTTTTACGGCCAAAAAACTAGAATTCCGCTCGATTCCCATATATTCATGTGCTATAGCCCACGCCTTCCTAGTGGGTTACGGGCCTCCCGGACCCCGATCGCCTAAAATATTTCCGGGTTATCAAATACAACCTAAGGAACCATAGTCACCACCCCGCCATGGCCATTCCTCATTGTTTTGCGTTTTACGGCCAAAAAACTAGAATTTCGCTCGATTCCCATATATTCGTGTGCTATAGCACACGCCTTCCTAATGGGTTCTGGGTCTCCCGGACCCCGATCGCCTTAAATATTTCCGGGTTATCAAATACGACCTAAGGAACCATAGTCACCGCCCCGCCATGGCCGTTCCTTGTTGTTTTGCGTTTTACGGCCAAAAAACTTGATTTCCGCCCGATTACCATATATTCGTGTGCCATAGCCCATGCCTTCCGAGTGGGTCCAGGGATCAAATACGACCTAAGGAACCATAGTCACCGCCCCACCATGGCCGTTCCTCGTTGTTTTGCATTTTTCAGCCAAAAAACTAGAATTCCGCCCGATTCTCATATATTCGTGTGCTATAACCCACGCCTTCCTAGTGGGTTCCGGGCCCCCCGGACCCTGATCGCCTAAAATATGTCTGGGCTATCAAATACGACCTAAGGAACCATAGTCACCGCCCCTCCATGGCCGTTCCTCGTTATTTTGCGTTTTACGGCCAAAATACTAGAATTCCGCCCGATTCCCATATATTTGTGTGCCATAGCCAATGCCTTCCGAGTGGGTCCGGTCCCCCCGGACCCCGTTCGCCTAAAATTATTCCGAGCCATTAAATATGACCAAAGGAACCATAGTCACCGCCCAGCCGTGGCCGTTCTTCGTTGTTTTGCATTTTACGGCAAAAAACTAGAATTTCGCCCGATTCTCATATTTTCGTGTGCTATAGCCCATGCCTTTCGAGTGGGTCCAGGCCCCCAGACCTTGATCGCCTAAAATTATTCGGGGCCATCAAATACGACCTAAGGAACCATAGTCACCTCCCCGCCATGGCCGTTCCTCGTTGTTTTGCGTTTTCCGGTCAAAAAACTAGAATTCCGCCCGATTCCCATATATTCGTGTGCTATAGCCCACGCCTTCCTAGTGGGTTCCGGGCCTCCAGGACCCCGATCGCCAATAATATTTTCGGATTATCAAATACAACCTAAGAAATCATCGTCACCGCCCCGCCATGGCCGTTCCTCGTTTTTTTGTGTTTTATGGCCAAAAAACTAGAATTTCGCCCGATTCCCATATATTCGTGTGCCATAGCCCATGCCTTCTGAGTGGGTCCGGGGATCATATATGACCTAAGGAACCATAGTCACCACCCCGCCATGGCTGTTCCTCGTTGTTTTGCATTTTACAGCCAAAAAAATAGAATTCCGCGAGATTCCCATATATTTGTGTGCCATAGCCAATGCCTTCCGAGTGGTTCCGGTCCCCCGGACCCCGATCACCTAAAATTATTTCGAGCCATCAAATACGACCAAAGGAACCATAGTCACCGCCCAGCCGTGGCCGTTCCTCGTTATTTTGCATTTTACGGCAAAAAACTAGAATTTCGCCCTTTTACCATATTTTGATGTGTTATAGCCCATGCCTTCCGAGTGGGTCCAGGCCCCCGGACCCCGATCACCTAAAATTATTCGGGGCCATCAAATACGACCTAAGGAACCATAGTTACCTCCCCGCCATGGCCGTTCCTCGTTGTTTTGCGTTTTACGGTCAAAAAACAAGAATTCCGCCTGATTCCCATATTTTCGTGTGCTATACCCACGCCTTCCGAGTGGGTCCGGGACCCCGGACCCTGATCGCCTAAAATTATTCTGGGACATCAAATACGACCTAAGGAACCATAGTCACCTCTCCGCCATAGCCGTTCCTCGTTATTTTGCGTTTTACGGCTAATAAAAAATTGAATTTCACCCGATTCCCATATATTCGTGTGCTATAGCCTACGCCTTCCTTGTGGGTTCCGGGCCTCCAGGACCCCCATCGCCTAAAATATTTTTGGGTTATCAAATACGACCTAAGGAACCATAGTCACCGCCCATCCATGGCCGTTCCTTGTTGTTTTGCGTTTTACGGACAAAAAACTTGAATTACGCCTGATTCCCATATATTCGTGTGCCATAGCCCATGCCTTCCGAGTGGGTCCGGTGATCAAATACGACCTAAGTAACCATAGTCACCGTCCCGCCATGGCCGTTCCTCGTTGTTTTGCATTTTACGGCCAAAAAACTAGAATTCCGCCCGATTCCCATATATTCATGTGCTATAGCCCATGCCTTCCTTGTGGGTTCCGGGCCTCCCGGACCCCGATCGCCTATAATATTTTCTGGTTATCAAATATGATCTAAGGAACCATAGTCACCGCCCCACCATGGCCGTTCCTTGTTGTTTTGCGTTTTACGGCCAAAAAAATTGAATTACGCCCGATTCCCATATATTTGTGTGCCATAGTCAATGCCTTCCGAGTGGGTCCGGTCCCCCCGGACCCCGTTCGCCTAAAATTATTCCGAGCTATCAAATACGACCAAAGGAACCATAGTCACCGCCCAGCCGTGGCCGTTCCTCGTTGTTTTGCATTTTACGGTAAAAAACTAGAATTTCGCCCGATTCCCATATTTTCGTGTGCTATAGCCCATGCCTTTCGAGTGGGTCCAGGCCCCCGGACCTTGATCGCCTAAAATTATTCGGGGCCATCAAATACGACCTAAGGAACCATAGTCACCTCCCCGCCATGGCCGTTCCTCGTTGATTTGCGTTTTCCGGTCAAAAAACTAAAATTTCGCCTTATTCCCATATTTTCGTGTGCTATAGCCCACGCCTTCCGAGTGGGTCTGGGACTAGGGACCTCGATCGCCTAACATTATTCTGGGGCATCATATACAACCTAAGGAACCATAGTCACCTCCCTGCCATGGCCGTTCCTCGTTATTTTGCATTTTACAGCCAAAAAACTAGAATTCCGCCCGATTCCCATATATTCGTGTGCTATAGCCCACACCTTCCTAGTGGGTTTCGGGCCTCCAGGACCCCGATCGCCTATAATATTTCCGGGTTATCAAATACAACCTATGGAACCATAGTCACCGCCCCGCCATGGCCGTTCCTCGTTGTTTTATGTTTTACGGCCAAAAAACTAGAATTCCGCCTGATTCCCATATATTCGCGTGCCATAGCCCATGCCTACCGAGTGGGTCCGGGGATCAAATACGACCTAAGGAACCATAGTCACTGCCCCGCCATGGCCATTCCTCGTTGTTTTGCGTTTTATGGCCAAAAAAATAGAATTCCGCGAGATTCCCATATATTTGTGTGCCATAGCCAACGCCTTCCGAGTGGTTCCGGTCCCCCCGGACCCCGATCACCTAAATTTATTCCGAGCCATCAAATACGACCAAAGGAACCATAGTCACTGCCCAGCCGTGGCCGTTCCTCGTTATTTTGCATTTTACGGCAAAAAACTAGAATTTCGCCCTTTTCCCATATTTTCGTGTGCTATAGCCCATGCCTTCCGAGTGGGTCCAGGCCCCCGGACCCCGATCGCCTAAAATTATTCGGGGCCATCAAATACAACCTAAGGAACCATATTCACCTCCCCGCCATGGCCGTTCCTCGTTGTTTTGCATTTTACGGTAAAAAAACTAGAATTCCGCCCGATTCCCATATTTTCGTGTGCTATACCCACGCCTTCCGAGTGGGTCCGGGACCCCGGACCCCGATCGCCTAAAATTATTCTGGGACATCAAATACGACCTAAGGAACCATAGCCACTTCTCCGCCATAGCCGTTCCTCGTTATTTTGCATTTTACGGCTAATAAAAAATTGAATTCCGCCCGATTCCCATATATTCGTGTGCTATAGCCCACGCCTTTCTTGTGGGTTCCGGGCCTCCAGGACCCCGATCGCCTAAAATATTTCCGGGTTATCAAATACGACCTAAGGAACTATAGTCACCGCCCCGCCATGGCCGTTCCTTGTTGTTTTGCATTTTACGGCCAAAAAACTTGAATTACGCCCGATTCCCATATATTCGTGTGCCATAGCCCATGCCTTCCGAGTGGGCCCGGTGATCAAATACGACCTAAGTAACCATAGTCACCGTGCCGCCAAGGCCGTTCCTCGTTGTTTTGCATTTTACGGCCAAAAAACTAGAATTCCGCCCGATTCCCATATATTCATGTGCTATAGCCCACGCCTTCCTTGTGGGTTTCGGGCCTCCCGGACCCCGATCGCCTATAATATTTTCGGGTTATCAAATACGACCTAAGGAACCATAGTCACCGCCCCGCCATGGCCGTTCCTTGTTGTTTTGTGTTTTACGGCCAAAAAAATTGAATTCAGCCAGATTCCCATATATTCGTGTGCCATAGCCCATGCCTTCCGAGTGGGTTCGGGGATCAAATACGACCTAAGGAACCATAGTCACCGTCCTGCCATGGCCGTTCCTCGTTGTTTTGCATTTTACTGCCAAAAGACTAGAATTCCGCCTGATTCCCATATATTTGTGTGCCATAGCCCACGCCATCCGAGTGGGTCCGGTCCCCCCGGAACCCGATCGCCTAAAATTATTCTGGGCCATCAAATATGACCTAAGGTACCATAGTCATCGCCCAGCAGTGGCCGTTCCTCGTTGTTTTGCATTTTACGGCAAAAAACTAGAATTTTGCCCGATTCCCATATTTTCGTGTGCAATAGCCCACGCCTTCCCAGTGGGTCCGGGACACCGGACCCCGATCGCCTAAAATTATTCTGGGCCATCAAATACGACTTAAGGAACCATAGTCACCTCCCCGCCAAGGCCGTTCCTCATTGTTTTGTATTTTACGGCCAAAAAACTAGAATTCTGCCCGATTCTCATATATTCGTGTGCTATATAGCCCACACCTTCCTAATGGGTTCCGGGCCTTCCGGACCGCGATCGCCTAAAATATTTCCGGGTTATCAAATACGACCTAAGGAACCATAGTCACCGCCTCGCCATGGCCGTTCCACGTTGTTTTGCGTTTTACGGCCAAAAAACTAGAATTTCGCCTGATTCCCATATATTTGTGTGCCATAGCCCACGCCATCCGAGTGGGTCCGGTCCCCCCGGAACCT
Organism: Nicotiana tabacum; assembly: GCF_000715075.1. Classification (NCBI taxonomy): domain Eukaryota; kingdom Viridiplantae; phylum Streptophyta; class Magnoliopsida; order Solanales; family Solanaceae; genus Nicotiana; species Nicotiana tabacum. Next base: position 130,134,631 of record NC_134081.1, on the reverse strand, counting down.
GATCGCCTAAAATTATTCCGGACCATCAAATACGACCTAAGGTACCATAGTCATCGCCCAGCCGTGGCCTTTCCTCGTTGTTTTTCATTTTACGGCAGAAAACTAGAATTTTGCCCGATTCCCATATTTTCGAGTGCTATAGCCCACGTCTTCCGAGTGGGTCCGAGACCCCAGACCTCGATCGCCTAAAATTATTCTGGGCCATCAAAAACGACCTAAGGAACCATAGTCACCTCCCCGCCAAGGCCGTTCCTCGTTGTTTTGCATTTTACGGGCAAAAAACTAGAATTCCGCCCGATTCCCATATATTCGTGTGCTATATAGCCCACACCTTCCTAATGGGTTCCAGGCCATCTGGACCCCGATCGCCTAAAATATTTCCGGGTTATCAAATACGACCTAAGGAACTATAGTCACCGCCCCGCCATGGCTGTTCCACGTTATTTTGCGTTTTACGGCCAAAAAACTTGAATTTCGCTCGATTCCCATATATTCGTGTGCCATAATCCATGCCTTCCGAGTGGGTTCGGGGATCAAATATGACCTAAGGAACCATAGTCACCGCCCCGCCAAGGCCGTTCCTCGTAGTTTTGCATTTTACGGCCAAAAAACTAGAATTCCGCCCGATTCTCATATATTCGTGTGGTATAGCCCATGCCTTCCTAGTGAGTCCGGGCCCCCGGACCACGATTGCCTAAAATATGTCTGGGCTATCAAATACGACCTAAGGAACCATAGTCACTGCCCCGCCATGGCCGTTCCTTGTTGTTTTGGGTTTTACGGCTAAATAACTAGAATTCCGCCCGATTCCCATATATTCGTGTGCTATAGCCCACGCCTTCCGAGTGGGACCGGGTCCCCCAGACCCAGATCGCCTTAAATTATTCCGGGACATCAAATACGACTAAGAAATAATAGTCACCGCCCAGCCGTGGCCATTCCTCGATGTTTTGCGTTTTACGGCAAAAAACTAGAATTCCGCCCGATTCCCATATTTTCATGTGCTATAGCCCATGCCTTCCGAGTGGGTCCGGGCCCCCGGACCCCGATCGCCTAAAATTATTCGGGGCCATCAAATACAACCTAAGGAACTATAGTTACCTCCCCGCCAAGGCCTTTCCTCGTTGTTTTGCATTTTACGGCCAAAAAACTAGAATTCCGCCCGATTCCCATATATTCGTGTGCTATAGCCCACGCCTTCCTAATGGGTTCCTGGTCTCCCGGACCCCGATCGCCTAAAATATTTCCGGGTTATCAAATACGACCTAAAGAACCATAGTCATCGCCATGGCCGTTCCTCGTTGTTTTGCAATTTACGGCCAAATAACTAGAATTCCGCCCGATTCCCATAAATTCGTGTGCTAGCCCACGCCTTCCTAGTGGGTTTCGGGCCCCCCGGACCCCGATCGCCTAAAATATTTCCGGGCTATCAAATACGACCTAAGGAACCATTGTCACCGCCCCGCCATGGCCGTTCCTCGTTGTTTTGTGTTTTACGGCCAAAAAACTAGAATTCCGCCTGATTCCCATATATTCGTGTGTTATAGCCCACGCCTTCCGAGTGGGACCGGGACCCCGGGCCCCGATTGCCTAAACTTTTTATGGGCCATCAAATACAACCTAAGGAATCATAGTCACCGCCCAGCCATGGCCGTTCCTCGTTGTTTTGCATTTTATGGGCAAAAAACTAGAATTTCGCCCGATTTCCTTATTTTCGTGTGCTATTGCCCATGCCTTTTGAGTGGGTCCGGGACCCCAGACCCCGATCGCCTAAAATTATTTGAGGCCATAAAATACGACCTAAGGAACCATAGTCACCGCCCCGCCATGACCGTTCCTCGTTGTTTTGCGTTTTACGGCCAAAAAACTAGAATTTCGCCCGATTCTCATATTTTCGTGTGCTGTAGCCCACGCCTTCCGAGTGGGTCCGGACCCCCGAACCCCGATCGCCTAAATTATTCTGGGAAATCAAATACGACCTAAGTAACCATAGTCACCGCCCCGCCGTGGCCGTTCCTCGCTGTTTTGGGTTTTACGGCCAAAATTACTAGAACTCCACCCGATTCCCATATATTCATGTGCCCACGCCTTCCTAGTGGGTTCCCCCCCGGACCGTGATCGCCTAAAATATTTTCGGGATATTAAATACGACCTAAGGAACCATAGTCACCGCCCCACCATGGCCGTTCCTCGTTGTTTCGTGTTTTACGGCCAAAAAACTAGAATTTCGCCCAATTCCCATATATTCGTGTGCCATAGCCCACGCCTTTCGAGTGAGTCCGGGCCCCCGGGCCCCGATTGCTTAAAATTATTCCGGGCCATCAAATACGACCTAAGGAACCATAGTCACCGCCCAGCCGTGGCCGTTCCTCGTTGTTTTACATTTTACGGCTAAAAAACTTGAATTTCGCTCGATTCCCTTATTTTCGTGTGCTATAGCCCATGCCTTTTGAGTGGGTCCGGGCCCCCGGACCCCGATCGCCTAAAATTATTCGAGGCCATCAAATACGACCTAAGGAACCATAGTCACCACCCCGCCATGGCCGTTCCTCATTGTTTTGAATTTTACGGCCAATAAACTAGAATTCCGCCTGATTCCCATATATTCGTGTGCCATAGCCCACGCCTTTCGAGTGGGACCGGGCCCCCCGTACCCCGATCGCCTAAACTTTTTTCGAGCCATCAAATACGACCTAAGGAACCATAGTCACCGGCCCTCCGTGGCCGTTCCTCGTTGTTTTGCATTTTATGGCCAAAAAACTAGAATTTCGCGTGATTCCCATATTTTCATGAGCTATAGCCCATGCCTTCCGAGTGGGTCCGGGACCCCAGACCCCGATCGCCTAAAATTATTCGGGGCCATCAAATACGACCTAAGGAACCATAGTCACCACCCCGCCATGACTGTTCCTCGTTGTTTTGCGTTTTACGGCCAAAAAACTAGAATTCCGCCCGATTCCCATATTTTCGTGTGCTATAGCCCACGCCTTCCGAGTGGGTCCGGGCCCCCGAACCCCGATCGCCTAAATTATTCTGGGCCATCAAATACGACCTAAATAACCATAGTCACCGCCCCACCGTGGCCGTTCCTCGTTTTTTTGGGTTTTACGGCCAAAATTACTAGAACTCTGCCCGATTCCCATATATTCGTGTGCCCACGCCTTCCTAGTGGGTTCCGCCCCCCCGGACCGCGATCACCTAAAATATTTCCGGGATATTAAATACGACCTAAGGAACCATAGTCACCTACCCGCCATGGCAGTTCCTCGTTGTTTTGCGGTTTACGGCCAAAAAACTAGAATTTTGCCCGATTCTCATATATCGTGTGCGATAGCCCACGCCTTCCTAGTGGGTTCCGGGCCTCCCGGACCCCGATTGCCTAAAATATTTCCGGGTTATCAAATACAACCTAAGGAACCATAGTCACCGCCTAACCGTGGCCGTTCCTCGTTGTTTTGCATTTTATGGCCAAAACACTAGAAATTCGCCCGATTCCCATATTTTCGTGAGCTATAGCCCATGCCTTCCGAGTGGGTCCGGGTCCCCGGACCCCGATCTCCTAAAATTATTCTGGGCCATCAAATACGACCTAAGGAACCATCCTCACCTCCTTGCCATGGCCGTTCCTCGTTATTTTGCGTTTTACGGCCAAAAAACTAGAATTTCGCCCGAGTCCCATATATTCGTGTGCTATAGCCCACGCCTTCCTAGTGGATTCCGGGCCTCCCGGACCCTGATCGCCTAAAATATTTTCGGGTTATCAAATACAACCTAAGGAACCATAGTCACCACCCCGCCATGGCCGTTCCTCGTTGTTTTGCATTTTACGGCCAAAAAACTAGAATTTCACCTGATTCCCATATATTCGTGTGCTATAGCCCACGCCTTCCGAATGGGTTCCTGGCCTCCCGGACCCCGATTGCCTAAAATATTTCCGGGTTATCAAATACGACCTAAAGAACCATAGTCATCGCCATGGCCGTTCCTCGTTGTTTTGCATTTTACTGCAAAATAACTAGAATTCCGCCCGATTCCCATATATTCGTGTGCTATTGCCCACGCCTTCCTAGTGGGTTCCGGGCCCCCCGGACCCCGATGGCCTAAAATAATTTCGGGCTATCAAATACGACCTAAGGAACCATTGTCACTGCCCCTCCATGGCCGTTCCTCGTTGTTTTGCGTTTTACGGCCAAAAAACTAGAATTCCGCCTGGTTCCCATATATTCGTGTGCTATAGCCCACGCCTTCCGAGTGGGACCGGGCCCCCGGGCCCCGATTGCCTAAACGTTTTCTGGGCCATCAAATACGACCTAAGGAATCATAGTCACCTCCCAGCCATGGCCGTTCCTCGTTGTTTTGCATTTTATGGACAAAAAACTAGAATTTCGCCCGATTTCCTTATTTTCGTGTGCTATTGCCCATGCCTTTTGAGTGGGTCCGGGACCCCAGACCCCGATCGCCTAAAATTATTCGGGGCCATCAAATACGACCTAAGGAACCATAGTCACCGCCCCGCCATGACCGTTCCTCGTTGTTTTGCGTTTTACGGCCAAAAAACTAGAATTTCGCCCGATTCTCATATTTTCGTGTGCTGTAGCCCACGCCTTCCGAGTGGGTCCGGACCCCCGAACCCCGATCGCCTAAATTATTCTGGGCCATCAAATACGACCTAAGTAACCATAGTCACCGCCCCTCCGTGGCCGTTCCTCGTTGTTTTGGGTTTTACGGCCAAAATTACTAGAACTCCGCCGATTCCCATATATTCGTGTGCCCACGCCTTCCTAGTGGGTTCCCCCCGGACCGCGATCGCCTAAAATATTTCCGGGATATTAAATACGACCTAAGGAACCATAGTCACCGCCCCACCATGGCCGTTCCTCGTTGTTTCGTGTTTTACGGCCAAAAAACTAGAATTTCGCCCGATTCCCATATATTCGTGTGCCATATAGCCCACGACTTTCGAGTGAGTCCGGGCCCCGATCGCTTAAAGTTATTCCGGGCCATCAAATACGACCTAAGGAACCATAGTCACCGCCCAGCCGTGGCCGTTCCTCGTTGTTTTGCATTTTACGGCCAAATAACTTTAATTTCGCCCGATTCCCTTATTTTCGTGTGCTATAGCCCATGCCTTTTGAGTGGGTCCGGGCCCCCGGACCCCGATCGCCTAAAACTATTCGAGGCCATCAAATACGACCTAAGGAACCATAGTCACCACCCCGCCATGGCCGTTCCTCATTGTTTTGCATTTTACGGCCAATAAACTAGAATTCCGCCTGATTCCCATATATTCATGTGCCATAGCCCACGCTTTCGAGTGGGACCGGGCCCCCCGTACCCCGATCGCCTAAACTTTTTCCGAGCCATCAAATACGACCTAAGGAACCATAGTCACCGTCCCTCCGTGGCCGTTCCTTGTTGTTTTGCATTTTATGGCCAAAAAACTAGAATTTCGCCAGATTCCCATATTTTCGTGAGCTATAGCCCATGCCTTCCGAGTGGGTCCGGGACCCCAGACCCCGATCGCCTTAAATTATTCGGGGCCATCAAATACGACCTAAGGAACCATAGTCACCGCCCCGCCATGACCGTTCCTCGTTGTTTTGCATTTTACGACCAATAAACTAGAATTCCGCCCGATTCCCATATTTTCGTGTGCTATAGCCCACGCCTTCCGAGTGGGTTCGGGCCCCCGAACCCCGATCGCCTAAATTATTCTGGGCCATCAAATACGACCAAAGTAACCACACCACCCCGCCGTGGCCGTTCCTCGTTGTTTTGGGTTTTACGGCCAAAATTACTAGAACTCCGCCCGATTCCCATATATTCGTGTGCCCACGCCTTCCTAGTGGGTTCCGCCCCCCTCCCCCCCGGACCGCGATCACCTAAAATATTTCCGGGATATTAAATACGACCTAAGGAACCATAGTCACCGCCCCACCATGGCCGTTCCGCGTTGTTTTGTTTTTTACGGCCAAAAAACTAGAATTTCGCCCGATTCCCATATATTCGTGTGCCATAGCCCACGCCTTTCGAGTGAGTCCGGGCCCCCCGGGCCCCGATCGCTTAAAATTATTCCGGGCCATCAAATACGACCTAAGGAACCATAGTCACCGCCCAGCCGTGGCCGTTCCTCGTTGTTTTGCATTTTACGGCCAAAAAACTAGAATTTCGCCCAATTCGCTTATTTTCGTGTGCTATATAGCCCATGCCTTTTGAGTGGGTCCGGGCCTCTGGACCCCGATCACCTAAAACTATTTGAGGCCATCAAATACGACCTAAGGAACCATAGTCACCACCCCGCCATGGCCGTTCCTCGTTGTTTTGCATTTTACGCCCAATAAACTAGAATTCCACCTGATTCCCATATATTCGTGTGCTATAGGCCATGCCTTACGAGTGGGACCAGGCCCCCCATACCCCGATCGCCTAAACTTTTTCCGAGCCATTAAATACGACCTAAGGACCCATAGTCACCGTCCCGCCGTGGCCTTTTCTCGTTGTTTTGCATTTTATGGCCAAAACACTAGAAATTCGCCCGATTCCCATATTTTCGTGAGCTATAGCCCATGCCTTCCGAGTGGGTCCGGGTCCCCGGACCCCGATCGCCTAAAATTATTCGGGGCCATCAAATACGACCTAAGGAACCATAGTCACCGCCCTGCCATGGCCGTTCCTCGTTGTTTTGCATTTTACGGCCAAAAAACTAGAATTCCTCCCGATTCCCATATTTTCGTGTGCTATAGCCCATGCCTTCCGAGTAGGACCGGGCCCCCGATCGCCTAAAATTATTCTGGGCCATCAAATATGACCTAAGTAACCATAGTCACCGCCCTGCCGTGGCCATTCCTCGTTGTTTTGCATTTTAAGGCTAAAAAACTAGAATTTCGCTCGATTCCCATATTTTCATGTGCAATAGCCCACGCCTTCCGAGTGGGTCCGGGCCCCCAGACCCTGATCGCCTAAAATTATTCTGGGCTATCAAATACGACCTAAGGAACCATAGTCACCTACCCGCCATGGCCGTTCCTCGTTGTTTTGCATTTTACGGACAAAAAACTAGAATTTTGCCCGATTCTCATATATCGTGTGCTATAGCCCATGCCTTCCTAGTGGGTTCCGGGCCTCCCGGACCCCGATCGCCTAAAATATTTCCGGGTTATCAAATACAACCTAAGGAACCATAGTCACCGCCCAGCCGTGGCCGTTCCTCGTTGTTTTGCATTTTATGGCCAAAACACTAGAAATTCACCCGATTCCCATATTTTCGTGAGCTATAGCCCATGCCTTCCGAGTGGGTCCGGGTCCCCGGACCCCGATCGCCTAAAATTATTCTGGGCCATCAAATACGACCTAAGGAACCATCGTCACCTCCCTGCCATGGCCGTTCCTCGTTATTTTGCGTTTTACGGCCAAAACACTAGAATTTCGCCCGATTCCCATATATTCGTGTGCTATAGCCCACGCCTTCCTAGTGGGTTCCGGGCCTCCCGGACCCTGATCGCCTAAAATATTTCCGGGTTATCAAATACAACCTAAGGAACCATAGTCACCGCCCTGCCATGGCCGTTCCTCGTTGTTTTGCATTTCACGGCCAAAAAACTAGAATTCCGCCCGATTCCCATATATTCATGTGCCATAGCCCATGCCTTCCGAGTGGGTCCGGGGATAAAATACGACCTAAGGAACCGTAGTCACCGCCCCGCCATGTCCATTCTTCGTGGTTTTGCATTTTACGGCAAATAAAACTAGAATTCCGCCCGATTTCCATATATTCATGTGCTATAGCCCACGCCTTCCTAGTGGATTCTGGACCCCCCGGACCCCGATCGCCTAAAATATGTCTGGGCTATCAAATACGACCTAAGGAACTATAGTCACCGCCCCGCCATGGCCGTTCCTCGTTGGTTTGCGTTTTACGGCCAAAAAACTAGAATTCCGCGTGATTCCCATATATTTGTGTGCCATAGCCCACGCCTTCTGAGTGGGTCCGGTCCCCCCGGAACCCGATCGCCTAAAATTATTTCGGGCCATCAAATATGACCTAAGGAATCATAGTCACTGCCCAGCCGTGGCCGTTCCTCGTTGTTTTGCATTTTACGGCAAAATACTAAAATTTTGCCCGATTCCCATATTTTCGTGTGCTATAGCCCATGCCTTCCGAGTGGGTCCGAGACCCCGGACCCCAACCTTCCAAACTTTCAACTTTCTAACTTTCGCCAATTCAATCCGAAACGACCTACCTTCAAGTCAATATCTGAACACGCTCCTAAGTCCAAAATCAGCATACAAAGCTATTGGAACCGTCAAAACTCCATTCCCGAGTCATCTACACAAAAGTCAAATTACGGTCAACTATTTCAACTTAAGCCTCCAACTTAGGGACTAAGTGTCTCATTTCACTCTGAAACTCACCCAAAACAAAAACCAAACTCCCCGGAAAGAAAAATAACCACTATATAATACAGAGGAGGCAATAATTAGGGGATCAGGGCTAAAATACTCAGAATGACTGACCGGGTCGTTACAAGTCAACCCCGGGTTTGCCCAGTCAAAACCTGAGTCCAAGGGTAGATCTCAACTACACAAAACCCCACGAGTCCATATATGTGTTTTAGTTTCAAATCTGAGTCGGATTCGACTCTCAAATCTCAAATTTATATTTTTCAAAACATATACAAAATCCCCCAAAACTTCTACTAAATTCCTTGTATTAGAGGTTTAATCTCTTAACTAATCATGCAATAAATTTAAATAGATGAAGATCACTTACCAAATTGTTGTAAGTAAAAATCCCTCCTAAATATTGCCTCTTACCGAGTCTAGGGTTCTAAAATATGATAAACGAAGCTAAGTCCCGGTTTCTTCAGGTGTAGAAGCCGCAAATGCAAACTTGGGTTCGCATTTGCGAACCCGTGCAATTGTGAAATAGGGATCGCAAAAGCGAACCCTAATAGCCCATTCAGATGTCGCAATTGCGACTAAGGCTTCACAATTGTGATGGTAGCCTACTTCGCAAAAGCGATACGCGTGTTGCTAGTATGGGAACTACTTGAATCTACGCGGTAAGATAAGCTGGGCTAAAACGCGGGATGCTATTTTGGAAAAAATGATTTTCATAACTAAATGCAAGGATCCGAGTTGATATAAGGAATGATTGTTAAATATTTTGTGATTTGAGACTACGAGGCGATACCTCAGTAGTGATTCTTGTTAATACTTTTCTATTACATCACTTGTGTTATGTTGCATTTCTATATGTCATAGAATTACTTGTTTTTCTTCTGTGATGCATTATTTGCCTTAGTTTAGTGTAGCTAATCTTTGTGTATTTCTTTAGTGTCTCATTTCTCTTGCTATCATTATTTCACTGTCATATACTTGTCCAACTTCTTATTTATTCTAGTAGGGCCTTGACTTGACCTTGTCACTACTCTACCGAGGTTAGGCTTGGCACTAACTGGGTACCGTTGTGGTGTACTCGTGATATGCTTTTGTGGTTATGTTTGTGCAGATCCAAATACCTCCTATCAGTCCAAGCACCCGTGAGACCAGCCCAGTTCAGAGACTTCAAGGAATACATGCCGGCGTCCGTAGGCCTCGGAGACACCCTATATCTAGTCTATTTTCTTTTCATATCCTTTTATAGACACTGATGTATAGGGATGTTCAGTACCATCTTATATAGTTTGTGACTTATATTCGCCGAATTTTGGAAAGTTGTGTTTCTGTTCAGTTACGGAGTTTCTTTATATGATAATGGTTGTGTTATTTAAAGGTTCTTTATCAATTCTCAATTAATATTGCATGTATGTTAGGCTTACCTAGTCTTAGTGAATAGGTGCCATCACGACATCCTACAAAGGGAAATTGGGGTCGTGACATGACTGGGCGTGCCCGGTTTTACTTTTGTTGACTTTTGGAAAATTGTGTAAAGATTATGAGATTATTTATCGGAATTGGTTTCTCTTCCATTATTTGATATTATTAGGTCGTTTTGGGTTAGGTTAGAGTCGTGTGGCGGTGAATTCTAAAGGAAAGGCCATTTTTGAGTGATGATTTGGCCTAGTTAAAGTAAGTATCTTGCCTAACTTTGAGTGGAGGAACTACCTCGCAGGATTTGGGTTAAATTGCATTGTTTGATTTACGTGGAAGATTTTTACATGAGTGAAAAGTGTGTACACGGGCTTATATGTTGACATTGACTGGTTTTAGAATCTTAGCTTGTTCATATTTGTATTTATTTGAAGTTGTTATCACATGTTATATCCTTCATTGTTGACTTTATCCCTGCTAGCATTTTATTGAATTGGTTAGTACATGTTATATCTTCCATTGTTGAGTTCACCCTTTTTTGCATTTAATTGGGAGTTAATATTACATGGAACATCTTTCTTGGTTGAGTTTATTCTTCCGTTTCATTAGGTTGTTATCGAGGCTCTAGTATACATTGTTGTTGAGCCATTGGCTATGTTGGTTGTGTTATTAGTATTGTTCTTTTGGCAATGTTGTGGTACATGGGCAAGTGTGGTGCGAGTTGATTATTGTGTTGTGATGTAATGCAGCATGCGGCAGTATAAGGGTGGTGATATTGATGCACATGCAGCGAGATAAGGTGGGATTGATACGTGTGTTAGTAGTAAGGGAGATTACTTGAAGCCACGTGGCGAGATAAGGGGCCTAAAGCACGTGAAGCTATTTCGGGAATAATGTTTTAAAACATCCAATGTAAGACTCACGCGGCGATATAACGAAGATTTATGATTTATGACTTGTGATTTGTGATTTTGAGGTGTGGCACCTCGGGGTGATTTTTGTTGGAAATCTCATGTTTAAATGGCTTGATTATTTAGACCATCATTTATTTTCCTTACTTTGCTTCACCCTTGTTTCTATTTCTATAATGATTATTTTGCGGAATTAACACATGTTTATTTCATGTTGTTATATGTTTCCTCTATTTCCGTAGTTAGCTTATATTAACGTTCTCTACATTGTTAGCCTTATCTTGATATTCTTTTCTCTGTTAGCTCTATATTAAAATTTTGTTCATATTTTCGTTGTCTAATAAGTGTCTTGACTTATCTCGTTACTACTTGTAAGGCCTCGTAAAATATTACCTATAACCCGGGGTTTCGTGGTGCCAAAGTAGGCGAATGTGTTTGAAAGTTGGTGAAAACGAGTCACGGTACGAAATTTTTGGGTTGTACAATGCATTGGGGAGTTAGAGGTAAATTGTTGCAGAAAATAGCATTTCTACGGTCTATTGTGCGACCGCAAAATCACTCCGTGAACCGCATATTCGTCGCAGAGTGAAGCCGAAAGTTGGTAAATTTTCAAATAATTTTATGGCCATTCTTCTGGCCATATAATGATTCTGCTATCGCATAATGGCCGCAGAATGATTATGCTATCGCAAAATGTCATCGCGGAATGGACCAGAGGCAACCCAGAATTTGAAAATCATTTTGTGGCCATTCCGCTGGCCACATATTGATTCTTCTATCGCAGAATTGCATCGCATAATTGACATGCCATTTGGTGTCCATTCCGCTGGCCACATACTGATTCTGCTACCACATAATTGCACCACAAAATTGATTTCGGGGGTCATTTTTGGAAATTTCCTTATCCGACCCAATTTAGATATAAGGCCTTAGGGGGTCATTTTGCAAGGTAAAAATTTTATTTTTAGAGAGAAGTGAGAGTATTTTAGAGAGAGAAGGAGAATACCTAGCATGCTAATCATCCATTATTCCCCAAATCTTCAAGAATCAAGGAAACCAATCACTAGATCTTCATCTAAGAGGTAACGTTCTACCCCTAGCCCTAAAATTTCGGGATTTTGACTAAATGTAGGTAATAAGAAGTACGATTCTTAGGTGTGGAGGTTGTTGAACTAAAAATGGTAAATGATTTGTTGTGGGGTGAAAGGATTCCACCATAGAAACCTTGTAGTGGAAATTTCACACATATTGCTTGATGAAATGCTTAACTGAGCTAAAACCATTAATCTCTTCCTAATTATGGTTCAATTTTGTTATATCTCTAGTTGATTGGAATTTCTAGAAGTGTTGGGGCGTTATGGTAATCTAAGGGAAGCTCGAGCAAGGTATGTTGGCTAAACTTCTCTCCTATAATTGAATCCCATGATGTTCTTGTAAGTCCCGAGTTATTCATTATAAATTAACTATTCCGAATAAGCTTTGTGTTGAAAGGTATATGTTCAAAATATGTTCAGGATGCTCTTATCATATGTTGTTATCCTTCTGGAATGTGTTTAAAGCACGAGTTGGGTATAAAAATGTTATGACTCCAAGTAGTGTTTCAAGTGAAGGCGGTTATGCCAAATTGTGTAAGAAGTCTCAATGTGCTTAAGACTCTTAATTGCTCATAGGTGTACTAAAAGCCGTGATTAGAGATTCTTTGTTTTCGATAATCTATAAAGATGCTTGAATGTGAAAGTAGTGAGCTGGGGATATAAAGTGTGGACACCGTGCCAAGAATGAAAGTTATATTTGTGGCCAATAGCGCCAATGAAACGAAATTATGTGTGAAATAATATGAAATGAGCCTTGATTCAACTATTCCAAATTGACTCAGAAAATAGAATTATCCAAAAGCTTATGTACTCAAGTCATGTCCAAATGTGGTTGTTCTAACTAATGCTATGCTTGCTAGGTATTTCCAATATGTTTTGAGTTCTTACATATTCATGAGTTGAAATTGTGTATTGCCCTTTTGGGGAATGATATTTCAAGAGTACTCTATATGATGATGTTTACGATGACAATCCTTGAAAGTAAAGAAATGAATGTGCGGAATATGATATACGGCCACATTGCCATGAATGAAGAATAATATATATGGCTAAGGGAGCCAATGAAATAATGATGGTATAAGTAGTTGAAAGTAATTGTGAACTGGTATATGGTGTGAAAGGTTATGAGATAAACGTATTTGTACTTATGTTTCCAATATGTTATAAGCTCCTACGCCCTCATGAGGAGAGGCTATGGTGTTCCCAATATTTTAAATGTTCTTGATGTCCTATGATCACCCATGGAAAGTACAAGTAAGTGATGGTATGAACATGAAATGTGGTCATTTGCCAAAATGAGAATTACGATGTGTTGTATGTCCCTATTGTTTCAATCATAGTATGTATGCTACTAAAATAATTAATGTAAATGACTTTGATGTTAAGTCCTCAAGAATCATGAACTTAGATAATGACCTTAAGATGACAAGAGGGTATATAATGAAGTGGAAGAGGGATGTCCTATGCCAAGTAACAATAAATCTTATGGATAACGTATTTGGGACATGTGCCATTGAAATTGACTTATTGATTTACCATACGTGTGCTAACGTAATGAGTTGTGTTCCTCCATGATGACTATGAACATGAATATGAAGTGTTCCAATGATACGAGAACTTACGACCTTAAATGTAGCGTTAGTCATGTCACTTTGGGTTTATATATGGTCATGTTCATAATGATGTGTTATGATCCTCGACGGTCTATGAAATGCATAGGTGTATTGTGTAAGTAAATACTTTGGACGGTCTATGAAACGCATAGGTGTATAATATGAATGAACCGTATGGACGGTCTATGAAACGCATAGGTGTATTGTATGGTATATGTGAATCCTATGGATGGTCTATGAAATGCATAGGTGTACAATATGATATGTGAACACTATGGACGGTCTATGAGACACATAGGTGTATAATATGATATGTAATCCTATGGATGGTCTATGAAATGCATAGGTGTATTGTGTAATGAACACTATGGACGGTCAATGAAATACATAGGTGTATTGTAATGTAATATGTGACCCTATGGAAGGGCTATGAAATGCATAGGTGTATAATGATATAGGTGAACCCTATGTACGATCTATGAAACGCATATGTATATTTGTATTGTGTAATTAAACACTGTGAACGGTCTATGAAACGCACATGTGTATTATGTAAGTAAACACTATGAGCGGTCCATGAAATGCACATGTGTATTGTATAGGTGATATTGTGAACGGTCTATGAAATGCACCGGTATATTGTGTAAGTAAACACTGTGAACGATTCATGAAACACACAAGTGTATTGTGTAAGTAAACACTGTGAACGGTCTATGAAATGCGCAGGTGAAATGTATAGGTGTAAGATAAGACAGGTATATGGACGGTCTAGTGAGACGCATTGTTAACGCAAACATTAAGTTCCACTTTCGTTGGCCTTGTTTGTACATGTTGTTTCAATTACTTTATATTATGTATTTCACGCATAGTTCATATGGCACAGTTAATCCTAAACGATGTTTAAAATGATGTAAGCATAACGAGACTTGAAATGATAATCTATGGGATATTTCATAGTTCTTGATGTACTTCGTATGCTTCTTATTTGAATTAGCATCATTTCATATGTTGTTCTATTTCCCTTACATGCGAGTACTATTCCACATGTACTCACGTCCCTTTTGTCGGGGATGCTGCATGTTTTAATGGATGCAAGTATACTTCTACAAGATGATATGAATCTTTGATAGGGATCTTCTGCGCAGGAAATTGTGGTGAGCCCGCTACAATTCTAGTGGGTATTCGAGTCTAGTTGGTTTTATGTACTTATGTATCTATTTTCATAGAAGCTACATGTACATTGCGGGTCATGTACTTAGGTTTTGAGTTTTGTCATGTATTTATGTTCACAGATATTTGTGAAGCTTTGTACCCATCACGAGAGAAAAAGAAAAAACAATTTATGGGACATTGAGCCAAATGTATTCAATATGAAAGTCAAGATCTAATTATGTTTTGATTAATCATGCAAGAGTTATGATGAGAGGTTGATGTAGCGTAGGCTTGCTCGACAGGGTTAACTCAATTGAGCGCCGGTCAGGCTCCGCAAGTTCAGGGAGTGACACTACTCCGCTGAAGTTAGTATTTATACTTAATGGGTATTGTTGTGGTGTACTCATACTATGCTTCTGTATATTTTTATGCAGATCCAGGTACCTCTGAGCAAGTCGGACATTAGATAGGGTTTATGATTTGTTGCAGAGACTTTAAGGTATACCTGCCACTATGCTCGCAAGCCTCAGAGTCACCATCTGATATTATCATTACTATTGTTTATCATCATCTCAAACCAGTATTGTATTTAGAGATTCTAGTGTATTTCAGTATATCTTATGACTATGTACTACCGGTTTTGGGGATTATATAACTATTGCCCCATTTTTATAATGTTATTTCATTCATCAGTTAAATGTTTATTTAGTTGAGCTAGTTATTTCTATTAAAAGTTATCACGTGTTTGGCTTACCTAGTCTTAGAGACTAGGTGCCATCACAATTCCTAAGGTGCGCTTTGGGGTCAGGGCAAATTGGTATTAGAGCTCTATGTTACAAGCCAGTTTAATAGAGTCTTGCCGATCGGTACGAATACGCATGTGAGGACACGCACTACTGGTCAGCTGAGTAGACACCTACGAGCCTAACTAGAGCAGCGAGAGGCTGGGGTCGAGTTAGAGGCTGAGAAGGGGAACGTGATGCAGCTAGAGCACCTGCTAGAGCAACGATTGAGGAGCCACCAGTAGCTTCGGTTGGGGAGCAGGCACCTGAAACACCTGCTACTACCTCTGGACTCCACGAGATATTGGCACATTTCATAAGCATCTTTGGTACTTTAGCTATGGCGGGATTGATCCCAGTTGCTCCAGCTACTTCCCAGGCTGGGGGTGGAGCCTAGACTCCCGCCGCCTATACTCGAGAGCAGC
This sequence comes from Nicotiana tabacum, assembly GCF_000715075.1. Lineage (NCBI taxonomy): Eukaryota > Viridiplantae > Streptophyta > Magnoliopsida > Solanales > Solanaceae > Nicotiana > Nicotiana tabacum. The sequence goes on along the minus strand of NC_134081.1, from coordinate 130,118,841 downwards.
GGGTCCATCTTTACCAGGTTCTAGGAGTTATGCCAGCACAACCTGTTATTGTGGTTCAGCCTTATTTCAGGCCAGAGGCATCAGAGGAGGAGCAGAGGAGGCGTGAGTGGTTCAAGAAGTATGATCCTTCTACTTACAGAGGCGCAGTTTCTGAGGATGCACAGAGTTTTCTAGACCGATGCCATCGTATTCTCCGCAACATGGGCATTATGGAGGTGAGCGGGGTCACTTTTACTATATTTCGGCTGATAGGGGCAGCATATAGGTGGTGGCAGGCTTATGAAGAAGGTAGGCAAGATTATGCAATGCGACTCATTTGCACTAACCTTTCGGATATATTTTAGAGGGTATTCATTTTATAGACCCTCCGGTATACGTGGTGCACAGAGTTAGAGTATCTGTGTCAGGGGAATATGACATTGCCAGAGTATGCCATGAGGTTTAGCGAGTTGTCCCGCCATTCACCTGCTTTGGTTTCTATAGTCAGAGATCGATTCCACAGATTTACCAAGGGGCTCAGTTATGGTCTTAGATTCAGTATAGCACGGGAGTTGGAGAATGATACTCCCTTTCAGTAGATTGTAGTAGTAGCTCACAGATTATAGTATCTGCGAGGCCAGGAGAGGGGGGACAGGGAGGCCAAAAGGCCTCAAGACTCTAGTGGAATTAGTGGCTTCTGCGCCGCGGTTTGAGCTCGTCATTGTAGAGGTTATATGGGTC